>NW_024540222.1:0-2500 GCF_016647785.1 Suillus fuscotomentosus
GTTGCATTCGCGGGCATTAGCTCCGTACCCTCACGAAAGCTTAGAAAAAGTATCGCATTCGCGGGCATTAGCTTCATATCCTTATGAAAGCTTAGAAAAAGTATCGCATTCGCGGCCATTAGCCTCGTATCCTAACGAAAGCATAGCAAAACCCTCAAAAACGCGTCCGTATAACAGCCATATACATTGCTCGTGCACGCACCTCATAAGCATAGGGTCCATTATCAAAAAACCCTAAAAACGCGCCCATTAGCTTTGTTTTTCTCATAAGCCCTAGTTGTTTGCTGTGCATGCCCCCATATAGTAGGAAAGCTGTGTTGTTTGTCCCTGTTGTACACGGAGCGCAGTAGGCGTGAAAAAACGGCGTCCACTATATCGCGTTTTTGAGCATTTTGGAACTATGTAGAATTCAGTCTCCCAAATCCTTGACTTTTGCAGCCACATTAGGAAAAACCTTATGAATGGTCAAAAATGCGTCCACAACGCTTTCCTAGTGTCCACTAGTTCTCACACTACACTTTCCTATGCAAACAAGCCAAATTGCGTCCACAACAACAAAACACTACACTTTCCTTATCAAAATGTGTCAAAATTACATTTTCCTATTGAAAATGCACCAAATTTGATCATGCTGACCTGAAATTTGCGCAGCCATGCCCACAGGCTGCATGAAAAATAAAGTCTAGGGGCTCAAGGCTTTTGTTTATGAAATGAGAAAAAAAGATAAGGAAATACTGAAAAACAGCGAAAATAGCTGTAACTCAAAGAGGAGCGGTTGGGGACAAGCTATACTTGTGTCAGAGGTGCCAATTGGGTCCAGAAACAATAAAGTCTACGGGTGAAAGACGGTTGACTACGAATTGAGTGAGAATGATAAGAAAAAACACGAAAATGCCATGTTTCCTAATGAATCATAGTGAAATTTGCGTCCATTTCCTTATGTGTCCACCAATTCAAAAAAACTCGCACAAACACTACACTTTCCTAATGCAAACATGTCAAAATTGCGTCCACATGCAACTGTCCACTATATCAAAATGCTACACTTTGCTACACAAACATGCCAAAACTGCGGACTACACTTTTTCTTATCTAGTGTCCACTATATAAAAACACAACAAATTCACTACACAAACATGCCAAAATTGCGGACTACACTTTTTCTATACAAATGTCCACTATATCAAAACACTACACATTGCTATACAAACATGTCAAAACTGCGGACTACACTTTTTCTTATCTAGTGTCCCCTATATAAAAACACAACAAATTCACTACACAAACATGCCAAAATTGCGGACTACACTTTTTCTATACAAATGTCCACTATATCAAAACACTACACATTGCTATACAAACATGTCAAAACTGCGGACTACACTTTTTCTTATCTAGTGTCCACTATATCAAACACTACACTTTTTGTACACAAACATGTCAAAATTGCGTCCATAAAACAAAATGTCCACTATATCAAACACTACATTTTGTTGCACTTTTCCTTACAAACTGTCCACTACATCAAATGACTACACTTTTGCTACACAAACATGTCCAAAATTGCGTCCATACCCAAATGTCCACTATATCTATATCAATCACTACACTTTTGTATACAAAATTGCCAAAATTGCGTCCATAACAAAATGTCCACTATATCAAACACAACTATTTGCTACACTTTCCTAATGAAAGTCTATGTAAAATGACCAAATTTGCGCACCTCTTATTTTCTTGACAACTTTCCTAATGAAAGTCTATGTAAAATGACCAAATTTGCGCACCTCTTATTTTCTTGACAACTTTCCTAATGAAAGTCTATGTAAAATGACCAAATTTGCGCACCTCTTATTTTCTTGACAACTTTCCTAATGAAAGTCTATGTAAAATGACCAAATTTGCGCACCTCTTATTTTCTTGACAACTTTCCTAATGAAAGTCTATGTAAAATGACCAAATTTGCGCACCTCTTATTTTCTTGACAACTTTCCTAATGAAAGTCTATGTAAAATGACCAAATTTGCGCACCTCTTATTCTTTTGACAACTTTCCTAATGAAAGTCTACCAAAAATCACCAAATTTGCGCAAATAAGGCTTGTTTGCAGTATGGGAGAGTGCCCATATGGTCCCTTTTCCTTTCTATATGTTATCCACGGCCATAGGACTTTGAAAGCACCGCATCCCGTCTGATCTGCGCAGTTAACCAAAGTGCCGCCTAGTTAGTACCATGGTGGGGGACCACACGGGAATCCTAGGTGCTGTGGTTTTTTGTCTACCCTTTTTCCTAATCTTTTTCTTATTGCCTTCGCATTTTTTGCATCTTTTCAATAGACTTTTTCCTTGACTTTTTTGTAATGAACTTCGCATTTTTTGCACCTCTCCGATAGACTTTTTCCTTGACTTTTTGTAATCAAATTCGCATTTTTTGCATCTTTTCAATAGACTTTTCCTAATGAACTTTCGCATTTTTGCACCTTTCCAATAGACTTTTTTCCT
>NW_024540223.1:0-8718 GCF_016647785.1 Suillus fuscotomentosus
ACACCCATGCTGAGCAATCTCTGTTTCAAAAGTTAGCGCAGATGGCATTTAGGAAGTCTTCACTTCCTCTCATTTGTCTGTCGTCGTGCTTGGTATGTACATAAGTTTCCTTTCTATGGGCCTCACCTCACTTGTTCGTCGTCACTCTAGTGTTTTAGTTTTATCAACATGCATCGCTTGTCGTGACCAATCGATGGTAACCTTCGGTTTCAGTACGGATTGGGGATGAGGAATTGAAGCGCGCGCGAGGAGAATGCACGGGAAGAGCAGGAGAAGAAGGATGTTATGGAGCAGAAGAAATGCAAAGCAGGATAAGAGGCTAAGCGGATAGATGAGGAAGATGCTATATGTGAGAGGAAGGCTGAGGACGACCGGGTGTGCATGCAGGAGGAAGAAAAGGAGCGTGTACGACAAGCAGAGGAATTTGAGAAGGAGCCCCTATGTCAGGAGCCAGACCTTGAAGCAAGAGGTAGACTCACACACATCGCACTGGGGGAGGAGGAATGGAAACAGTAAGATACTCTTGAGGCAGAGGGAGCTCAGCTCGAAGCTGAAGAAGCTGATGACAAAGTTCAGACTTCATCACCCACCAGCGAGTGAAGGAGCTCGGAAATAGTCTCAACGTCAGTTCTCATATGCAGTTCATGCCTCAGGATGTCATTGACTTGCGTGGTCGTGTGTGGGTCAGTCTGGATGCTGTTACTGTGCCTACGACGATCGCTGCTGTTCACGAACTGGTCCAAAGCTGGCTGTTAAGGAGATAGCAGCTGCCGATAAGGAATCTTTCAATCGTCAGATAAGTATGTCTCGAAGTGGTTCTCGACGCGGTGACCACTGGAACCAAGAACACGGCCCTGATGGCTGGGCTGTTATGGGTGGCAATTCTGTTCCATGGGCACCTCCCCAGGCTCGTGATCTGTCGCAGTTTGGGAAAATCTTCAATGGCCCAGCCATGGGAATGGTGATGTGTTCAAGCGGCGTCTTCATGGCTGGCAAGAAGGACAGCAAGCAGGAGACACTTTCCCAGACGAATTCGGTTCCATGTGCTCAGTCAGAACCTGAATTCGCCGCTAAGGCCTCTACGAAACCCGGTCATTGGTCGAGTCAGAAACTGAACGTTGATCTTGATCATGCTGGCGTTTCTTAGCCCGCTGTACAGTGCAGGAGGCTCCTGGACCAGCTTCTTTCACGGTCCATTCATACTACTGAAGAGCATGCCACGACTCCTTCTGAAGAACCTTCAAGAGGTGGAGATCTACTTTACCAATCTTCTTGACGAGCATCGCTTCCTGGCTCGTGGACAAGCTGCTTGCGTCCACGCTCGAGAGCAAGGAGGCAGATGCAAGGTTGGTCACTGATTTCTTCGCGCAGGCTACGAAATAATGGACAGTGTGCACTTGAGGTCATTGAGGGAGGGTTCATGCCTATGGCGGAATTTTCCAGCAATATTGTCATTGATGCTCTCAAGGCGTTTGACTGCATGACCATTATACTCGAGGGTGCTGGATTCGAGAATGACCCTGGGAGACTCCAATGAATCTCTTCGAAGCTGGAGGATAGCGACAAGCTAGTCTCTCTCTTGCATTATTTGTTCTACTCATATCTCACATTTTCGATTCCATTTTTCTATGTATTGCATGTGTTCTTGGTGTTCTGCAAACTCATATATACATCTCACGGCACATTTGCGTTTGTCCTCTCTTTATTTTGTTATCATTCACTACACATATAGTGGCATGTAGGCCACAGCTAGGGGTGTGTCAGGTACCAAGATGATTTAGATTCGAAACAAAGACATGAACACTCAATTAATCTCTGGAGGGTCCTTGTGGACATGTTGGTGTTGCTGCCTGTTCAGTAAGTTGAGACATATAATGATGCAATAGCAGGCTCAGTTACAGCTCTATTTCAGAGATTTGACGAAAGGCTGGGAATGGCAGTGAGCCTGAGAGTCAGCTAATTGTTACTGGCCAGGTTGGCAGGTGCCTGGTGGAAAAGGGATGCTGACAATCCACTTGAAGTTCATTCTTTGGTTTTGAAGACAGCAGCTGGTGCTTACTAGGCATCACAAGTCGCCAAATCTGGGAGGTCTGTGAGGAGATACTGCAGCCATCTGATGATGTAACTATTCAGCCATACATTTTCATGCAGGTAAGCAGGTTGATGTACATCACTTAGTGGGCCCATTGGACCAGTTTAAGTAGCAGATCATCTGTTGTCAGCTGAATACTTTCTCGTCATAGAACCTCTACCATAGTCAGAATCATTTAAAATCATTCTGCACTGTGAATGCTCTTCCAAGTTACTCATCTGAGTCCTTCAAGTTGTTAACCATGTCTGTGTCCTTTGCATCTCATCAAACACTCACTCAATGAGGAGAGCCACTCTTGACCTCCCTATGCTACTACTGAGTGAGGTGAAATTGACAACAAAATCAAGCTACGCCACAGCAATATGATCACAAAAATCAAGCAAAATACAGCCAAGTCTACACAAGGTTCTGTCCTCATCCATCGCATCAATTCCATCCATGTCCGACCCATATAAAATCAGACATGAGCCACAAATCAAGGAAAGTCAAGGAATAAAACAGCCAAAATGAAGTCAAATTGCAACCAAATTCAATCCTTGGCCCACGAATCACCACCGCAGCAATAATTACGATGCTAAGATCCAGTCAAAATCAATCGATACCAAAGCAACAAAACATCAAAAATCAAATCAACAAGAAACAAAATTCCAACCTCTCCTGCAGCAAAAATAAAGGCGAGTCAAGCGATAACTAAGACACCAATGAAGAATATGTTTTCTGGAGAAAATTCAATTGTTGATACTGACATTGATAGTCTGAGCGCCTATCGTACGCACCGCAAAATATATCCGACACCACAGCAATAAAATCAAAAATGAAGCAAAATGAGATCCTGACCTTGGCCCGCCCATCTGAAATCAAGCAACAACATAGCAATCAGATCACAAAAATGAAGCAAGATGAAACCAAGACAAAATGAGATCCTGACCTCGACCAATGCGCTCAGTGTCTACCATGCCAAGATACGAGCGATACAATAGCGATGCAATCTCATACCACCACAGAAACAAAACAGCCAAAATCAAGGACTACCATAGGAACAAAATATCAAAAATCAAGCAAAATGAAGTCGAATTTAAACAGCATTCTGACCTCCACCAACGCATCGACCAAGACAAGCGCCACCCCAGCAATAACTAAAATCAAGCAAAGATACAATGAGATCCTGACCTCAGCCAGATGCCTCGCCCAATTATGATAGTCATAGCACAATGAAGTCAAGATCATGCCATCACCATAAGCAAAAAAAAATGCAAAATAAAGCAAAGTCAAGACAACATCAAACAAAGTCAACACATCATCCTCATACCTTATCTTTGCGCAAATGAAGCATCCGCATATAATATGTATCATCCGCTCACCTTTACGCACATCAAATCAAGCAACCAAGAAAACCTTGATAGAAATGTAGCATCTGTATCAAAATATACCAACCGCATGATCATAATCAAATCAAGGAAATGCAACAAAGATAGCAACCAAGGCAAATTCAAGTGCGTAATCAAATCAAGGAAATGCAACAAAGATACCAACAAAGATGAATTCAAGCACGTAATCAAATCAATGCAAGACATCAAAGATAACAACCAAGATAAATTCAAGTCCCCCCCACCCCCCACCCATGTTAGCTTAGTGTTTGGTGTCTCGCTTCATTAGGTTTCGGTGTCTCGTTAGTTTAGGCTTCGGTGTCTCGTTAGCTTCGCTTAGGATAAGGAACGTATTCTCTCGGTGTCTCGTTGTCTCGGTTAATGCTTAGAATAAGGAACATATTGTCTCGGTGTCTCATTGTCTCATTTCTCAGTTACACACAGTAATATGACCAACATCCCCCCAGCAGACTACAACTCAAAGTCAAGCAAAATCAACAAAATCCCCCCGATACCAATACGCTCTCGCTCCACTTCCCAGCAACAAAATCATCAAAAATCACAAAAATCAAGCAAAACCAAATCAAGTCTGCACCAAATTCTGACCTACCGCAATGCATCACCCAAGACAAGCACCGCCCCAGCAACAACAAAATTCTGTCCTCAGCCAAGACCACCATAGCAAAAAAAACAGCCAACATCAAGCAAAGTCCCAGCAACAAAAGCGCAAAAACATACAACAATTAAGCAAAATCAAGTCAAGTCAAAACCAAATTCCGACCTCAGCCAACACGTCACCCCAGACACATACCACCCGCAACAATCAAGCAAATCAAAACTCTGTTTTCAGCCACATCCACCACAGCAATAATCAAGCAAATCAAAACTCTGTCCTCTGCCAATCCACGCATCCACCGCAGCAACTGATGCTCAACAAATAACAAAAATCAAGCAAAATGAACTCAAGTCAAAACCAAATTCTGACCTCACAGACACATCTCTGCAGACAATCAAACAGCCAATATCAAGCAACATCACCGCAATAAAATCACAAAAATCAAGAAAAACAAAGTCAAGTCTAAACAAGATTTCAACCTCTCGCCCAAGACTACTGCAGCAAAAAATAAAGCGACTCGCACCACAACAATAAAATCATGTCAATTCAACACAAGGCTCTGTCCTCATCCAATGTATCACCCCAGACAAAGACACCGCCCCCGCCACAAATACAATAGCGCAAAAATCAAGCAAAATCATATGCAAATTCTGACCTCGACCAAAGTGTCACCCCAGACTATGATAGCAATAACGCAGCGGAATCAAGGAAACACACCAAGCTACGAATCAAGCAAATCCCACCCGCCCACCTGTTAGAGCTAGGCTATCTATATGAGTTGCTGGCTTTGGGTCCCATAAATTCCCTTCGACGGAATTTCTTTTTATGGGTTAGTGATGTCCTTAAATAGCAGAAAAGGAATGACCTCATTGATGGAAGAGGAATATCAGGTAAGGTTCGATCAAAATGGTTATGTAAGTGTATCAAAATGGTTAGATTTTGTGCTAAATATAGATCTAGAAGACGGAAAGAGGAATGGAATCAGAAGAAGGAAGAGGAATGCCGAGTGAAGGAATTCCTATATATGGAGAAGGAAAATGGAATAAGAGGAATGTGGAATTCCTCCATTGTACCTTATTATGTCACACAGGTGGCTTTCGACCGTACATTATCTTTTCTTCTACTTGGCCTGGACACACAGCAACCCACCACCTGATGTTGTTTATCTCAGAAATGTGTCAGTCAATCATAGTATTCATTGTATACAGGAGAGGGCTTCATCAGTTTGTGAGCATGACCTTGCCTGCTGCATGGTCCTTGAGACCCAGTGAAAATCGGACATGGCCATTTCCACAGGGTCGATGGATTTGTAACTTTTGTAGCCATTAGACTTGTATAGATGGACATTGAAGTTGTGCAAACACATGTTGAACGATATGTTCAACTGGAGGTCTGTGCTTCGCTACACTAGATCCGACTTCAGTGTTGTTCAACAGTTCCACTTGCCTGTGATTTGGAATCTTGATGAACCCTACTCTCGCCCTCTTCAATGCACATACTTATTTGCACTACCATGGTCCCTGACAAGTGCCAGTCATCTTAGCAAAATCTCACTCTTTCTACTGCTACACCACGGCTGCAAAGCTCCTGGGCAAAAACAGATTTTCCTTGTCAAGATGATGTGAACTTGTTGCCTTGGCTGGGTTATGCTCTGCGAAGATGAACACATTCGAAACAGAGCGCATATAGTCACTTGTTCGAGGGACACACTTGAGTAGTCAACGCATCAAAAGCATACACCAGCGCCAAAGTGCATTGTTATCTTTTTGCATATAGGCAGCTGACATCTCCGTGTGTCTTCAGCACTTTCAACTATCCCATTCAATCATACTTTAATCAAGGTCGTTCGACCTTGTAATGAGTTGTATTAGTGAGGCAATTCTATCTATGTTCGAAATTTTGTGTTGGAGTAGCTAGAAATACAATTTTTGTGAAAATACCGACTTCTGTGTGTTGCCAATTGCACTGGAAGGTTTAGTAATTGGTTCAAACAAGTTGAATCAACTCTCGCACTAGGTTCTTCTGGTCGAGTCTTGTTCTGTGCGCATACTTGCTATGTCTAACTGTGATGTATGCTTGTCACTGGGTCTCTTAATTGCTGGTGGCACAGATTTCAGGCCCAGTGAAACTGACTATGACGGGAGGAGTCGTCACAAGCTTAGAAGTGATTTTCCTTTTTAGTTACATGCTTGTTTATGTAATCTGATTCTTTGCACGCATTGTGCTTGCAACATTGTGTTGCAAAGTGGAATTTCCTTTGTTCTCTTTGCATCTCCTCTCCTTGCTTTATGTTGTGTGTTAACAATTTGCAGAAACATCGCCCTTCGGCTTATTTGTATGTTCATTATTTCAGAGTCTTTGCACTCATAGCTGTATTTCGATATGTAGAAGCCTCCCACTATTCCCAGTAGTCCCATCACCCAGCTGTCTAGTCCTGCCAATACACTTGAGGAAAAGGAGAATAAGCCACCACATGCAACTACTGCTACGCCTGCACCAATCTAGATCCCATGTTGGTGGTACATGTGGCTTTTATTTACTGGTGTTACCCACTTTCTTCCAGTTCGTTTCTGGCTTGGGCTGCTGCTGGTTGTGAAGATACATCCGAGTCCTTCCAACTGCGTGCCTATTGCAAGCACCTGTTCCACCTGAAAAGGCGTCTGTCCCATCCAATGAAGCCAAATCCAACTTCCCCGACAGGCTTTACTAATGCTTTGCAGAATTTATGTGCTCTTCATTCACTTAAGTAAATCAAAATCAGTGGGACAACGGAGGAATTTTGTACTTATTATAAGAATCTGGTACTGGAGAAATGAAAGGCAAGTCATATAATCTCTTGTTGTATTGATTCATTCACACTGATTAATAGGAATATGACGAGGAAGAAACTGCACTGGTAAGTCCTTGATTCTCTCTTGATGGACCTTCCAAATCATCATCTACTAGGTCGCTTCCGATACATGAGACAAATTTGTCTCCGAAGAATGTCTCTATTAGATTCAGCACGATTTGGCCCTGCACTATCCGACATACGAATATCCTACAATGTTTTCGAGTGCTTTTGAGCTGCTATCCGTGCGCATCATGTTTTCAAGCCACTATATGCGTTTTTGAGCTTTCGTACCACATTTCCATTGCTACATAATACTATTCGAGCATATTTGCGCACATTTTCAACCATCTGGCAATATGTTTTACATTAAAAAAACCACCTATGTGCATGAGGAAACCCGCCCCCACATATATTTAAATGTGCGGATTCACTCACTACCTATCATATCATGTTCTCATATGTTTTGTCTACCGAGTGCTGACAAAACACTGTGCTTCAGTCTTCAGTCTTTTTTTCTTTGCCATGATTTGTTTATGTTTTATTCTCGAACTCAATTTGCTCGTATCTATGTTTTAAACCCTCAGAATGCCACATCCAACACTCAGACGTCTCTTGTGGGACCAGTAAGACCAGGGTCTTTGACTCAAACAGAACATTGGAAGATCGGTTGTATCCCAACAACAGTTGGTAGAGAAGTGCCTCAATACAGCAAGCTATCCATCTCCAATCTTCCCCAATATGTATGAGTTGCACTGCGCGTCTATTTGCTTTTGTTTGGTCACTGTTGATTTTCGTGATTCTCTTTCTCTCCTCCCTTCTCTCCATCTATCCCAACTTCCTAGCGTGCACCTTGCCGTGCTTCTTGTTTATCTCAAGAGTCCGCTAGGTGGAGCGACACTCCCTCTGTCCTTAACACTACAGGCAGAGCATTCTTGGGCTGTAATGCCTGGGATGGGTCGCTTCTGGGACTAGATTTGCCTAAAACATCGCATTCTATGTGCACATTTATTATTTGTGCGTTTTCACAATTCAAGAGCTGCAAACCGGCAGATTGTCCTTCAAATTTGTTGCAATCTCACAACCCTCCAAGTCCAGATACTCTCGTCCAGTCTGTGTTGCCGCCGCATGTTCATGTTCAAAATCTGGGTCAACACGAGGAGGCTATGACACTCCAAATGCCACTTTAATAAACATAAACTGCGCCATACACAACATAAAGTTGGGTGCTTCTAATCAACCGGACGGCCAAAATCTTCGAAGCTGGGCTCAACAATCAAGTATTTTGCAAGATTGTCAGCTGTACGAGCGTCAAAAGCGCTCTGGCCTTTTACGTATATAACACAGCCTACCAACAGTCCAAGTTAACATTGATATCTCCAATGTCAAGTTTTTTGAAACCTTTCAACAGCATCCTTGTAAAGTTGTGAATTTGTCTGTCCAGCAAAAACCTGCCCATTCCATTCCCCCACAGCTGCTTCCGGCCTTCCTCATGTTTCACGAGGCACATCGGCCATTCCATCTTCACTTTTTTTGCCTCCCAAAGCCAGAATACATGTACGTCCACGCGGATGACCTCGCCAAGAATATTAATGTCAAGATATATCCTCTTTCTCAATCGACACTTCTACGCGTAAGGAGCCAGAGGACATCCACGCGGATGACCTCGCCGAGATATTAATGATACATCCTCTTTCTCAATCGACACTTCTAAGCGTAAGACAACATTTGCAAAGCGCAATATACCGGATCAGGAAGAAAAAATTATAGTGGATTGCAGGCGAGTATCTCCGTTCTCATGTCATCGGTCACC
>NW_024540224.1:7500-8563 GCF_016647785.1 Suillus fuscotomentosus
TAATGAAAATGCAAAAATTGCGGACACATCATTTTTCTAGTGTCCACTATATCAAACACTACACTTTTCTACACAAACATGTCAAAATTGCGGACACTACACTTTTCCTATACAAATGTCCTCATCAATTTTCCTATACAAAAATGTCAAAATTGCGGACACTACACTTTTCCTATACAAAAATGTCAAAACTGCGGACTACACTTTTTCTTATCTGGTGTCCACTATATCAAACACTACACATTGCTATACAAACATGTCAAAACTGCGGACTACACCTTTTCTTATCTGGTGTCCACTATATAAAAATACAACAAATTCACTACACAAACATGCCAAAACTGCGGACTACACTTTTTCTTATCTAGTGTCCACTATATCAAAACATTACCAATCTGCCTACACAAACATGCCAAAACTGCGGACTACACTTTTTCTTATCTAGTGTCCACTATATAAAACACAACAAATTCACTACACAAACATGCCAAAATTGCGGACTACACTTTTTCTATACAAATGTCCACTATATCAAAACACTACACATTGCTATACAAACATGTAAAAATTGCGGACTACACTTTGTTCTATACAATGTCCACTATATCACAAACACTAGCACATTGCTATACAAACATGTCAAAATTGCTGCGACTACACTCTGCTTCTATACAATAGAGTCACTATATCAAAATGCATGCCACATTCACTACACAAACATGTCAAAATTGCCGGACTACACTCTTTTCTAATCTAGTGTACACTATATCAAAAACATTACACATTCAATACACAAACATGTCAAAATTGCGACCATAAGACCGAAATGTCCACTATATCAAACACTACACTTTCCACACATGTCACACTCATATCAAACACTATACAAACATGTCAAAATTGCGGACATAGCAAATGTCCACTATATCAAAACACTACACACTGCACAAACATGTCACAACTGTCCATATATCACAACACTATTGCAAAATGCAAATGCGTCCACATAATGTCACTATATCAAACACTACCACTTTTTGCACAAACATGTCACAACTGTCCA
>NW_024540225.1:0-8559 GCF_016647785.1 Suillus fuscotomentosus
TCGTTCCGACGCCGATTTTCAGACCGATCAACGAAGTTCACTTATCATCAAAAGTGTATGTCCCGGCCTGCACCTCGCGAATCAATCGTTGTACATTACCCTCGCATTTCTTTTGTGGTCTTTCCGCATTGTTCAACGACCTGATGCACCCATCAACACGCACGCTTTCAATGATGCGGTCATTTCTCATGCAGCGCCATTTGACATCGATGTCATTCCCCGTGTAGAGGTTGCGAAGCTGAGAGCGATGATGACGGATGGGTGTATTGATTAGAGTTTTTTTTACGCTATGTGTAATATCAAGACTCTTAATAAAGAATTGTTCGATGACCTGACGCACCGAACAACACGCATACTTCCAGTGATATTGTCGGGTCGAGGATGACAAAGAATTGGAGCATACCTGCTTGTTCCATGGTATTAGATCGACCGGGCATGACCCGTTCTCAAGTGGTCCATGGTACGTCTCTTGTGTTACTTCACCACCGCTGATAGTATCATGGTCATGTCCTGCTCTCAGAAAAAAAATTGATGTTAGTGGTGCTTGCTTGTCCTGTTCTAGCCACCTGGCAGTAACTACGATGAGGATGAGGGCCGGGTGGAATCTTTACGGTCCCGGGGATGACTAGTCTGATGTGCAGAGTAGCGATCTACATAGTCAAAAGTTGACACTAATATTCCAGGAATGGTAAGTCAGTTACCATTTGTCCATGTTTGGACTTCTGCGACTTCTGTGACTTCTGCGACTTCTGCGACTTCTGCGACTTCGATTCAAAATCATAGTCGGAGCACCGCGCCGACTTGCTCCCTGAGTGTAAATAATGTCATATATGCCTAATATTATACATTTCACTGCCTGCAGTGTCTATTATATACATATACGCGATTATATACAAGTACGCGATATCAGTCCATATGTCATCTAGTACTGGTGTAGATATAAGACAGACGACCGTAATGATGAGGAAACTAAGCCGCCGCAGATCCCATTATATCTAGTTGTCTGCACAATTCGTTTGCCTGAGCCTCTGTTCCATGCGTAGTAGGCGCGGCAAACTTAACCATGGTATGTCGACGATATATGACGTTCCAATCACTTCGAGGGGCAAATGCGCTCAAATCCCGGTTATGTATCATGGAAACACGATCCATGAACCACGTCTCCCATAGTGCCGTCCACTCTCCTGTCCACTTCTGGTACCTGTCAAAAATATCAAGGGGAGGCCATAAGCTAGAATTGTCTGCGGCGACACCCAGAAGAAGTTGGATGTCTTGCGGGAACACCGCATCGTCTATGTGCGTGCCATTACGCTGGATGTTTCCATGTACATAGGCATCGGTGGACGGTCCAGACAGTGCAGCTGAGAAGAGATGATCTGGTCCATAATGCAATGCTATGCGCCATATAATACCACCCATTGTAAGAAAACGCCGGGCGTATGGAAGGAGGAGTAGTTCCCGGACCCTATCCTCATAAAACTGAAAGGATGCAATCTGGGTGTTGTCCAAGGGTGGATAAATGAGATCGAGATAGGTGGGGCGAGGGGTATGGAGCTGACGAGGTCTTGCAAGACCATTTGGATCGACGAATACTTGCCAGTCTATTCCCCGGGAGAGACAGCGGACGGCGAAAAACCCTCCGGGTGCATTAGGATACTGAAGCTCCCACAGGCGCAATCTTATTTGCGTCCTCTTCGAAACTATGGATATACCCCGAGAAACGAGGTGAAGAAGGTGAGGCGGGGATTCAGATATCAGGTGGAGAAGTCGGTTTTGCAACAGGGGGTTTTCCAGTGACACTGATAGGGGGGTATTATTGGGCATGGCAAGGAATGGTGCTCGATCGATGATCCAACGAGTTTTCGCGGTGTCCATAGCGGTCATGGGGCCCGTCTGGTTTGAGCTTGCACCTCCCGACGTGACGCTCGCATCAGGCAACGGTTGTAAAGGGCCAGAAGATGGGCCAGGTACTGATTGTGCAGTATCAGAAGCTTGAGTAGAAGTACCTACGGCACTATAGCCAGACACAAGAGCTAGAGATGTTGAACGTTATTTCTATTACGAAACTCGATGAAACTCGAAACTCACGATGTCGGTTGGTCAAACGATTGTACCCTGATGAAGAGCCACGATCAGGAGAGCGCGCTGTGAAGAAAGAAATTAGTCTATGGTGATGATACATTCAAATGGAGACATACAACGACGCCGTTTTGGAGGGCTGCGACTCCGATGACGCACAGACCGCTGGTATCCTGCTCGAACTCCGAATGGTGATGGTGAGCGACGACGGCGAGTTGAACGATTAGTGGAACGTGAGCGGCCACGACGAGGAGACATTGAACGGTCCCGCC
Source organism: Suillus fuscotomentosus (assembly GCF_016647785.1). NCBI lineage: Eukaryota > Fungi > Basidiomycota > Agaricomycetes > Boletales > Suillaceae > Suillus > Suillus fuscotomentosus. The sequence continues at coordinate 2,352 of NW_024540225.1, forward strand.
GAGACGAACAGTAGTCCCTATTTGAACTATCAGGGGAACGTGGGCGACCACGACGAGGAGACATTGAACGGTCCCGCCGAGACAAACAATAGTCTCTATAGGACTGCGGTCTAGGAGAAATAGGTCGACGAGAAGGATGATATGTGTAGGAGGATGATAAATAGCGAGTAGGCGATATAGAATTTCGACGTCGACGAGGAGACATTGAACGGTCCCGCCGAGACGAACAATTTTCTCTGTAGGACTGCGGTCTAGGAGAAATCGGCCGACGAGAAGGATGATCTGTGTAGGAGGATGATGGATAGCGAGTAGGTGATATGGAATTTCGACGTGATGGCTTGGTGCGGCGACATTCGGGAGTGTGAAGGCTGGTATCAGTAGCCTTTCCTTTGGAGGGAGGGATAGCGTCTGGATTGAGATTGCAGGGAATCTCATTTGGTTCTATCTCCATGGAATGCGATACTACACCTATGCGGTACAGATCAGCATTCATCCCGTTGTCATTGTCGTCCACCAATCCTTGGGTGTTGTCGGTCATAACGACATCGCACATCTCATTGGACTGTTCCTTCTCCTTCTCGAGTTGTATTTGCTCGATCCTTTCCCGCTCCAGTCTTTCCCGCTCGATCCTTTCCTGCTCTAGTCTTTCCCGCTCCAGTCTTTCCCGCTCGATCCTTTCCCGCTCCAGTCTTTCCCGCTCGATCCTTTCCCGCTCCAGTCTTTCCCGCTCGATCCTTTCCCGCTCCAGTCTTTCCCGCTCGATCCTTTCCTGCTCCAGTCTTTCCCGCTCGATCCTTTCCTGCTCTAGTCTTTCCCGCTCCAGTCTTTCTTGCTCCAGTCTTTCCTGCTCCATCCTTTCCCGCTTCAGTCTTTCCTGCTCCATCCTTTCCCGCTCTAGTTGTTCCTGCTCTATCCTTTCCATCTCTTCCCCCGTCCGCTGACAATTTTTCCGCTCGGCTTGTCTCATTGCCTGTTTTACGAGGAACGCGTGTTTCATTTTGGAGCGACAAATAGCGTCAGACGCGCTCTCTGCTTGGGTGGGTACGTCCGAGGCCATTGGTCGCTCTGGCAAGGTTGGAGGAGATCGGTTCTGGTCTCCTGCAGTCAGAGCAAACCATCTGGCTCTCTCAGAAGCGGGATTGGGGATACCCAGCGTAGATCCAAACACGTGGTGCTCGATGGTGTTGATGGCGAAAAGCCCGCAGGAAGACGAATCCACCTGGCGACCATGAGCCAAAGTAGCTCCTAGATCCTTGAATTCCCCGTCAAAACATTTGAAGAGCCACTTTTGGAGCTTATTTATGATGACATCCGGCCGGGGTTTGAGATTAAGAGAGTCTCCTATATGCAAGTCAGTCTGCGTAATAAAAGTTGAACGAACGTTGTAACCCACCATAGGCAAAGGTTCTGTCATGAAAATCGATTACAAACGCGATGTAATGCTTCGATACACGAAGATGCACGGGAAAGTATAGATATCTCTTGAATTTGACGTCCCTTTTGATGCTTGCCAACATCTCATGGCTGTACGCACTATCGCGAGCAGAAATTATGGTGTCAGAGAAGTGAGTGGAGACGATATTCACGTCGCGCCGTTTAATTGTTGCCAGCCGTGAGTTGAGATTTGCTATCATCATGTCGATCAGAGAGTCTGACATCCACTTGTCGTCAGACAAAAACAGCATCAGAAATCGAGTTCTTCTGCCTGAGATAGCGGCCGGGCCGTGTAACTGCTTATCATGAGGCAGGATGAGCAGCTGCTTCTCTGCCTCATGAAATATCTGCTCATCGATGCGTCCTGCCATTCTCTGTTGTAACCACTCCCTCGCAGCCATCCATCCATCCTTTCTGTTCTGTATGCAGTGCAACTGCCACCATAATTCGATCGTCCACAAAGGATATAGTGAGTCCGGAAAGCGCGGATCACGTATAGAGCACATCCCATCCAAAATCGCCTGCCCGACATCGTCATGAAGTCGTTGAACGTCTACCTTGCGAGGTAGTTCTTTAGTGTGAAAAACCTCGTCTGTAGGCAAGTGACGTTCGAATTTTATGGCCGGAGTATATCGCCATTCGTCGATGGGAGCAATTGGAAATTGGAATAAACCTTGGACCGGCATGTCGTGCGGTGGAAGAGCCATAGTTAAAATCCTTTTTGGGATTGTCATTATTGACTGGCAGAGCTCCTGGAGAATGTATGGAGTCGCTGTGGGATTTGGAGGGAATTTTTTGCCTTGATTGATCCACTCCTGGGCAGTTTTGGTGAAGTTCGACGCGCTGGGGTGATGCGACTGCTCGAGGAGGGAAAACCACGTGGGGCGGGTGGGTGAAGGCGGGAGAATTGAAGATGACGCCGTAAGAACTTCCGCATCGTCGTGTTTGTCATCACGAGTCGTGTCGACAGCGACTTGTTTACCGAATCGAACGAGTGCCTGACCTGAACTGACATGCACGCCGTCGTAGATCTCTACATCTTCGGATAAGTCATCTTCAGAGTCCTCGTAGTCTGAGTAGTCGTGGTAGAGGACTATGTCTCCGGTCTTAGGTGTGAACCTTTCAGACGAGCGGGATTTTTCTTTGAGCCGCGCGATTTCAGCATATTTCCCTGTAATCTCCGTTCGCGGGTGATCTTTTCCGCTAGTCTTGAAGACGCGTTTTGACCTTTTTTGGCCCGTCATGGGGGGTTCTTGTCCATCTGGCCAAAACTGGCCTGGCCGCGCAACCCCGGTCACAACTAAATACGAACGTTAGATGACAATAACGATGTTTCAAATCCACTTACTTAAAGGAGATTTTTTTGGTCGCGTGGCGGGTGAAACATCAGCCTCTTCCCATGGGTTCTCTTTCCAAGACAAAGGTTCTGAAGGCGTCGTTGCCTTTTCTTTCGCCCAAGAGTCTTGTTCCTGTCCCCACGGCAAGGCTTCTGATGAGGTGCTTGCTTCGTCTTTTGTATGCTCTGAGTCAGAATAAATGAGAAATAAAGAATTTGAGACTTACCTGAAGGCATAATAAATGCATAAGCATGCTTCTGTGCTGTCATTCTCGGTGTTCTGACGATTCTCTTGGGTTTAGGATTGTCGGAACGCACGTAGTCGTCGCGGTGATTGTCTGTGGTCTTGCGTTCAGGGAACATGTCGTGTGATAAAACGCAAGCGTTCGAGGTTGATCGATAGATGTGTTGGAGTCAAACGCAAGCGTTCGAGGTTGATCGATAGATGTGTTGGAGTCAAACGCAGGCGTTCGACGTTAATCGAGATAGGGTTTCGGATTCAAACGCAAGCGTTCGACGTTTATAGATGGAGGATGTTCTGGCGTTGAAATAAAACGCAAGCGTTTGATGCTGGATGCAAGGATGTCTAGCCAGATTACTGGCTAAAGTTCCAAAATGCACCAATTAGTCAAGAGTTCGATGTTGGACACAAGGGTGTCTGGTCAGATTACTGGCTAAAGTTTCAAAATGAGTTGAAGAGCGATGCAGGTATGCTTGCAAGTTTGAGTGAAATCAAGTGAGACGTGCAATGGATATAGTGGAAACTGTGGAAGAAATGAATGTGGAAGAAAACACGCGATCCTGACTAATTTGATCCACAAATGGCGATGTGTAAATGAATGAACGATCGAGAACCACAGATCCGGGCATATCTAAATCTGGCTACAATACAAAACTTCTGTAACTTCACAAACGAGCTTCAGTTGGCGTAGTAGTACAATACATGTAGTATAATTATTATCATTATGAAATAAACTCTTCAAAAATCGCCCAAGGAACTGTTTATCTAACAGAGCGTCCAGCATGCAACTATCGTTGTGGACAACGTACACTAAAAACGAAATGCTAGTTCAAATCGATGCAGGGAACAACATCAACTGCAAATACACCGAATTACTAACAAGGATTCGAGCATTCTGGCAGGAGAATATGGATAGGAGGGAGGAGGAGGGGAATATGCTCTCAACACAAGAATAAAGTTGGACAGGCGTGCCGTCAGTGCCACTGCGGAGAGAAAACAAATATGCTGGCGGTCAGCTGCGTCACTGGCTTCTTTCTTTTTGATCTAGAACGACCTTGACCGACTGAAGAATAACAATTTTATCTAGAAATATGACATCGACGTCTACTTCGATTTACAAAGCAGAGGTCGTCTTCTTGAAGCATTCGAGTTCCAGACATTTTGCATTACCTGAGGAGGTCGAATAAGAACATAAAAATTTAACCTTCCACAGGTGCAGAGTATGCGCCCGCAGCGGTCAACGACGGAAAGGAGTTAGAGCACCGGGAACAAACGCAGGCGTTCGATCCCAGTGGTACTGATGATTTCTTGATTGGCATTGTGGGATCCAAGGACGTTAAACGCAAACGTTCGATCCTGGTGATATGGTTTTATTCTATGTAGAAACATATATGTGACGTCTGCTTGAATATAGAAAAAGAGGAACGATGACTGCTTCTATTTACGATGCAGAGGTCTTCTTCATTGGCGTTTTGCGAGTTCACAGGGTCAAACGCAAGCGTTCGGCCCCGGTGGTATGTCACTAACGTCTGCTTCAACCCAACCCAGGAATAGAAGTACGACGACTGCTTAGATTTACTATGCATAGGTCTTCATTATTAACATTTACGGAGCCAACAAGGTCAAACGCAAGCGTTCGACCCAGGCGAATGGTGGTAAGATTTTTTTCTATGCAGGGACGGAGGAGCGACTTTCGCTCAGTTTTCAGAATCTATGCGGAGGTGAAACTTGAGCTTGATCAGCTGAACTGTAGCAACAGACTTACAGTTCGTCCATCATGAATGTCAAACTTCAATGTTCAATGATGACGGCAATGTTTCGAATATCACGGTGTCGGAGTCGTCTTAGTCGATCTGGCGGTGACCGGTGACCACCAATATCAAACAATAGGATACAGACGTCTCGTTCGAAGTTACGAAGCAGAGGTTATATCAAATGCGTATAGGATTATAGTGTGTGGAAACAGAAATGTGTCTAAGACAACTTTTGCGACAAACCATGATCATGTGACTTTTTCCGACAACTTCTGCGACAACTTCTGCGACAGCTTTTGACTTCTACTTGGAGACAACTTTTGCGACAACTTTTGCGACAACTTTTGAGACTTACTTCTGCGACAACTTTTGCGACCACTGCCTTGCAACTACCAAAGAATTTTCTGCGACAGCTTTTGACCTCTACTTGGAGACAACTTTTGCGACAACTCCTGCGACAACTTCTGCGACAGCTTTTGACTTCTGCCTGGAGACAACTTTCGAGACATACTTCTGCGACAACTTTTGGGACAACTACCTTGCAACCACCAACCAACATTTTGACCTCTACTTGGAGACAACTTTTGCGACAACTTTTGCGAAAGCTTTTGACTTCTACCTGGAGACAACTTTTTGCAAACAACTACCGACAAACAATTTTCTACGACAACTCCTGCGACAGCTTTTGACCTCTACTAGTGCGCAAGCAACTTGGACTCACATTTTTGGGTGAGACTAGAGACGATATCCAGATTGTGACTGGGGATATCCGTTTGACGGGTGTTGGCCTCGATAGAATGATATGTCCGGTTTCTACAAGTTTGATGAAAAGTTATCCTAAACAAGTCTTGAAGCATTGGCACATGTTTGGAAACTTTAACGAACAAGGGTGATATGTTCACTTAAGGCTTGGAGATCTGTATATTGACGGTATGCAGCCTCTCATTGCGTGCAACAAATGAAATTGGCGAGGACGGCTGGCAATTTTACCTTTACGGCCGCTGAGAGCGAAGAGCTTGTCTTTGAGACCATCGCGTTGTTGATACTAACAGAGATTACATTCAAGAAGGTGGTCTGAATGAGCGACTTCCGGTACCTTTTGTGTTCCTGTCTGTGTTGATGCACGTTCATCGATTTGTCGTCAAATCCTGACTGTGATCTGATCAGTACATCAATTGTATGTCTCTCACACATGTGCAATACAGTCTACTGATATACCCATGGCCAGATGGGTAGCGGGTCTAACTAAAATACAGCTTGAAGTCTACCCTGCCTCTCATAATGACCACGTTCGATTAGTGTTAGTTAGGTTAGTTAGGTTAGTTAGGTTAGTTTAGTTAGTTAGGTTAGTTAGGGTTAGTTAGGTTAGTTAGGGTTAGTTAGGTTAGTTAGGGTTAGTTAGGGTTAGTTAGGGTTAGTTAGGTAGTAGGTTAGTTAGGGTTA
>NW_024540226.1:0-8552 GCF_016647785.1 Suillus fuscotomentosus
GCCAGACCAAAAAACTAGGAGCACACCTTGCCCCCTCTGCGAACAAACATCGCAGCGCTATCGAAGCGTCTCCGCTGAATCGGACGTTGGCTTCTACGAGCAAGAGCCGGAAGAGGAGTACTACTACGTCACCAGGGAGGTTTTGAAGGTAGTCATGCTGAAGCGCACGATTTGATGTGTGCAACTTGGTGATTCGAGAGCGCGTTCGAACTGCGCATACCCCCCGCCCAACCACCACCGTATACCCCACAACCCCCTCCATCAAACCCATTCCCAGGCACTCACTCATACTTTACTTCCTACGCACCTGGTGCACCAGCTGCATTTGGCAATAAGCTAGCAGTCCTTGGTGGCGATTTCCTGCTGGGACGCAACAGTGCTGCCCTGAGTCGGCTAGGGAGTCATGAAGTGGTAGAGCTCATCGCGAGTGTCATCGCTAATCTTGTAAAGGGTGAGATTTTGCAGATGAAAGGGAGTGGAACCGAAGCCGCCCCACATCCCTCGTCGTCTGCGACTAGTGCAATTGACCTTAAGGACATTCATACTTCTCCTTCACCTTCACCCTCCGATAAATGGGCTATCTATCATGAAAAACGTATTTAAAAACGGCCTCTAATGGTTGAAGGCGTACGCGCCGCTGTTGTGCTAGGAGGATGTAGAGAAGGCGAGGTGTGGAAGGAAGTGGCCTATGCATATGGGAGGAACTTGGGTATTGCATTTCAGGTGTGTTCGCACAACTCTTCAGGTGTCTTCTTGCGCTTTTGGCGCTTCACTTTGCCACTACACACGTTATTCCTCTTCATTTCGTCTTGTCACATTGCAATCTATCCTTGTTCATACTCATTCCTTGCCCAGCTTATAGACCACAGACACTCTCGACTTTTCCTCCTCCACAGCCCAGCTCGGCAAACCTGGCTTTGCAGACCTACGCCTAGGACTCGCAACAGGACCCGCACTCTACGCAGCTGAGGAAATCCCAGAGCTCGAAGACATGATTGAGCGGCGGTTCGGTAAGGATGGCGATGTTGAGAGGGTGAGCATTTCTTCCCACCAACAACATTTGGACAAGCGCTAACTTTTATGCTGCTTTCTTTGCATCGGCGGTGTGTAGTCCCTGACGCTGATCTCGTCTTCTAATGATGTAGAGCGCGCGCGCGAGCTAGCGCGTGTACATGCTGAGAAAGTACGGGAGGAGTTGACATTATTACCTAGAAGCGAGGCGAGGGACGCTTTGGAGGCGTTGACGGAGGGTGTTGTGAAGAGGCGGTGATGAGGCCTGTATAATCCCCATATGTTGTGCCACGACGGGACCGCGCGTCATTCGATGATTAAGAATTACAACATACGTAGTTCGTCGGGAGGTGTCATTAACATGCCGCAGGCTCTCTGTCGACTTTGCGTGATTGAGAGATATAATTTTATCTGACCTTATGACGGTTGAATGAATCGTTAGGAACTTGAATATTATAGGCTCGTGACCATCGGTCCTATAAAGCTGTGAAACTAAGTGTATCCCAATTGCAAAGGGCTATGATCGTAACTTTACAGTATTCTGACGATTTGAGGATTAGGCATGGCACTTGAGTAAAATTCTATGCTACTACAAATAATATATTTTAAGACAGTGGTTATGGTAAAGTTCAGTTATGAGAAGGTTCAGAAATGCGGAGGATTGGGAGGAGACAGTTAACAAAGGTTTCAGCACTTCACAGCAAGCTTTAGCTTATCTCCTCAGTTAACTTCGAACTTCCCTATTATCACGAGGTTGATTAGAAGCCTCTTCTCTTGCAGGAGCTGGAATCATCCGATTTCAGCTGCATTCCCTCATTCTACCCGCATCACACCATATAGCGTTCATCAAAACGATGCAACATATTCACCTGTGGTGCACCTTGTCCCTATTCTCCTACAGATGACAGATCTTGTAAAAGGCAAGGCCCTTTTGCTGATTGTGATCGCTGAGGCCATCATCGAATTCACCGCGCATGTCGACTGCTGTTCCGTATCCGCTCCCCATAACGCCACAATATCCAGGGTCTGCGGTAATTGTTAAGGGTTACAATGGAGGGAACAAAAATGAAGACGTACGCAGGACAGCCGACAACGATTGCCACGACTGCTAAAATGGTATCACCTTTGCCGAACCCGAGTTTGTACATTGCTGGAGCAAACAAGGAAAATCCAAAGCCTGCTAGTGACCGCAAAAAAAGAGATGGCGGCAAGAGCTAGATATGAATTATTTGAGATGGGTAGGTAACATGGGAATCAAATCTACCCACCAGAAGCGGCATGAAGAGTAAAAGCAATCAACGATGTAGGTCTGGATACACTGGCAATTTAGAATGATGCCTGCTCCCACAAGCACAATGCCCTGTCAAAAACCTAGAATGATGCCTGCTCCACAAGCACAATGCCCTGTCAAAACCATCAATAGATGAACAACACTAGGAGAATCAAACCAACAATATCTGGAGCTATCCAATACACATGAGCTTCAGAGGTACAGCCTACAATCAAGCACCCAATTGGAAGTAAGAGAGATCCGGGAACCATAGCAGCTGACGGCACACTGAATGAGTACTTGAGAAAGGAGGCGCTAGGACAATATGCCGAACGCAATCTGAACTCCGGCTTCGCAACTCCACCGTTCTTACCCTTAAGATAAATGTAAACTTTGTCCATCGTTCTCGCATTTAATTGGAAGGCCGCTGACAATTTTAGGCCAAGTGCAGTGTAATGAAAGCCGGATATTCCTACCGACTGATGGTATGTGCCTTGGAAGATCGATGGCATCGTCGTCAAAAATACTGAGATGGTATAAGATCAGCATGTATAGAAAATAAAATGCCTTAGGATAAAGTGTTCCGTATAGATATGCCATGTAAACGCCGAGGAGCTGCACGATCGGCTCACGCGCAGAGAGTACAAGGGCGGCTGAGTGATTTGGCCATGATGGCCTGCCAACTATATACGCATCGTCCTCAAATAATATCTGACAGGGATTATAGAAGGACTTACGAGCGATCTTGACCCTCGAAAATGGTACGGATTTCTCTGTGCGGAGCTTTTTCGGCAGCCATCGATCTGCGAATCTGCTCTGCCTTCCTTTCCAATAAGACAGGCGCGTAAGCTGGACAATTCATAAGTATCAGCGGATCGCGAACAGTCAACTGCTCACTCTCTTGAAGTGCAAACATTCCAATAATCTGAATGACTGCATCCACGATAGACGTATACTAGAATTGTTAGAAATGAGAATAGTTCTCTATTAGTAGAAGCATTGCATACCACCCATCTCCAGGTCGAGTATTGAGCTACCCTGAGAACATTTAGATGGTGTCGTTGAACTTGAAATAGCCACAAACTAGGCACCCGTGATAGGTCCCACGACAGGGCCCATTAGCGGAGCTAAGGAGTAAATGGCGACAGCTCTTCCTCGTTGATCTGGCTGCCAGCAGTCACCGAGAAATCCACCGCCAATCTGAAGAGGGAAGCCATTCAGAAGAGATACTTCCGACTTGAGGAAACTTCAACTTTACCGACAAAGGAGCGCTGCCTCCAAGGCCAGCAAGAAATCGGAAAACAAGAAGCTGGGATTCTGACTGTGCGAAACCACAGACGAGATTCCATACTATCATGTCAAAAATGAGAGTGAGATTATGGGTTGTCTTGTAAATGTCACACACCAAGATACCACAAATTTGCTAATTGCAAAACGCGTGACCGTCCATAAATTTCACTCAATGGACCCAGCAATAACGGCCCCATGGCTATTATTGGTTAGTGAGGTGTCTAGCATCCACCAAATTGGCTTACCGTATGCAAGCACGAAGATCGATGTTATGAGTGCAAGCATAACATCATCTTCGATCCCGAAAGCAGAAGCCTCTGGCAAGTTGCAGGCGCAATCATAGAGGACGAAACTGGACTGATAAAAGTAAATAATGATACAATGATTGTAGCAGTCCATTTGCGTCTATAGCTCCAACTGTGCAAGAATTATAAGCCCAACGGCCATGCTACTCTGCTAATGCAACTTACTTTTTAGGATTTTGAGGGTCATCTGGGACATCCAAGTCAACGATCAAAACATCTGCATTGTTTGTTGTTGCAAGCACCTCACCATCGCCAGTGTTATATCACTTCTGAGAATGACTTTATTCTGGAATATGATGGACTGATTTTGATGCGTGATCACTTTGTAAGGTTGGGGCAGGAGACACCGCGCCTAGTGTTCCTTCCACATCACTCACGGTCGCAGAGATTTGTTTTGTAGTGGACATTCGCATCTGAGATTGACATCCACATAGTGTCCTTTCCTACTTATAAGCCATCTGACAATCGGTTACTGTCACCATTACGAAGGTGCTTACTAGAGACCAGAATTGAGTAAACAGGCCTATGTCATTACTGTGGTGCTTACCTCGAAATAACTCGTATGAGAGTCCTGAGACCCTGTGCTTGACACATTTTAGTTTACTGTGATTTGGTCATCGGTCGCACCGTCGGCCGATAGTCATATACACAAACTCAACACGGTGACAAGAGTGACAGAAAGCGATAAGGACTAAACTTTACAATAAACCGACAAGATCTTGCTAGACTCTCTCGGCTTCCCAATCTTTGACCCATTGAGCGGTCCCACGTGATAGTGAGCAGTTGCTAGAAGGCTAAGATGGTATTGACCGCTATAATGTGAGTTCGATAAGCTACAGCTCAAGGACGACGCGCAGAATAAGCTAACAGCACCAGTGGCAGCTGCCGAACGCCGTTAGGGTGCTAAAGACCATTTTGCGCAAGCGCAAGAAGCACCGCAAGCCAGTATATTTTCGTTTGATTTATAAGCGTTTGGTTGGATAAATGATAAATTGCATGCGATTCATGGAAGGAACGAGCCTCCAATTAATTCATCAAGTTCGTTGACAAGAATGAGCCTTTCGGATTTCCTGGGTGGAATAACTCTGGAAGGAGTAAGGATGACTTCCTCATATTCCTGACTCGCTGGTGAGCAGATGAGATTGAGTAAGGCATTTGTAATTGACCTTGTCATGTCCTGTAACGTACCTGCTACCAAACTGAGAAAGCGAACCACCTTGCATGATAGAGAACGAAGAGTACACATGTGGAAGCATTTCTGGAGCTTCTTGCTGGATATTTTGAACGACGGCCTACTTCAAGGCGCAAATAAACTTACTGCCACGCCAGTGAACAAAGGACGAGACGCATTTACCCTGAGAGTCTCTTCCATGCGGCGACGAACATCCTGTGGAGAAAGGCTGGCAGTTACAACTGAACGACACTGACAATAAATAAAAATAATATTGGACAGCACTAACCGCCTGTTTTTGTTTTGCCCGAGGTTGAGTTTTCAAACGTCGTTCTTTCTCTTCCAGAAAACAAGGTACTGTGAGTCATTAAATGTGATACACTTGATCACTACTGACCACGTTCAAAAAGTAAGATCTAGAGGCGAGCAGTTCTGCAACAATTTCGATGTCGTCAAAGCCAACCAGGTCAGCGAGCTCGCCTGATATGGCATCATCGGGGAGTGTTGCATGCATGCTTGAAACTTCTTGTGGTTTGCTAAATGTCACGATCATGAGGTTCCTGTAGAAGGACGTGACAAGAACAGGAACACTAACCTTGACAATCTACCTATTAGGTGCTCAGGCGGTGATAGCGACAATTTCTGACCAGTGATGAAGACATCCGTGATGGAGGTTCGGAAATCCTTTTCTAGATCGTCGTTGACATCGTGATCTATGCGTGGTGAGTTGGTTGATTGAGGATATATATCAGTTCGAAGCAGGGTACGTGGACTTGCAAACGAGTTGGGCCTAGTAAACTAAAGTGAGTCCCTTTTTTACTCTAAAGACTTGTTCAATATGAAACAGACATTATACAGCGGTCCAGCCTCTTGGTATCATTGAAGTTCTGAACAGTATATTCGCGAGGAGCAGACGTCAACTGGTCAAGATGCACGAGAATGGGCATGCTGGTTTGGTGTGCCCTCTGGATAATATCAGAAATGATAAGGAGAGTTCGTTCTGTTTGTCGAGTAGGTAGTCAACTTGCGTTTCCGCGTTAGAGTGTTCAACAAAACATTACACTCGTTTCCGAAAGTCTTGACTCACGTGCTTGTGGCGGTTCAAAGTAGTGAAAATTCATTCAAATCAGTTTCGAGTTTTGCAGGACTCTGAACGGCTTCAAACACACCATCTCGCATCTATTTCCCACTCAGACTCGCTATGGTCAACCAGAGGATCAGTTTGAGGCTGAACTCGACTTTGCTGCAAAATCACAGCGCGGTGAGATTTATCTATTTTTATTGAAGCAAGTAAGGCTGACACTATTATCATTCTAGGAATCTTTGCGTCCTCGAATAGCAATGGAACAGTCGTCAAAAAGAACCAGTGAGCGTCTTCGCAACCTACTGGAGCAGTTTATCGAACACCGAGAGGTACGTCATTTTTATATACTACTATCACAGGCATACAAGTGAAAGGCGGCTCGACAGGTGCGTGGTATTCAATGCAGTGGTGTATGAACTTGGATGGGAAATAGTTGTCTGCGATTATCCGTAGTATTCAATAATTCAAGCATGTATCATCCTAAATGTTGTTCACAAAACTTACATTGAAAAGATATTGAAGGATCGGGTAAAGACAACCCTCCGATTCAAGGTGTTGTTGCTGTTGAGGAACCTTGAGCATTTAGGACCAAGGCTCGAGTATGTTACTCGCTTTCTGCGTCATCGTTGTGCGGAGAAATTTGAGGAGAAGGAAGAAAGGTCGTTGGTGGCATGAAAACATATTCTAGATTCGAAAACTTTCGCTACTTCGCGCACTGCATATGTATATGTATATGCATGTCACAAGAAAATACTCAACGTTTGCTATCAACTAGATATACATGATCTGGTACTTTGCGTAATACTCTCGCACGCTCCTACACAGTCCGATTTTTACTTGTGTTTAAGACCTCAGGAAACGCTCTCAGCTTATTCTGGAGGTTCATTCGTTAATTATGGCACGCACTAAATTTCGTGGACGCAGATTCAGCAACCAAGACTCAGCAGTCCCAAAGCCGAAAACAAAGACAAAGAGGGATCGGGCACTTGCTGTGATGTCCTGTAAATCAACCCTTCCAATGCCCCCAGTGCGACTCCAGAGGCCCATTTCCTATTTCTCAATCCCAATCATCCGTGCAGAGCTAACCATAGATGAATTCCTCACAAACTTTGGGACTCAGATCACCTACTGCGCTCCTCAAGAGATTGTTGCCATTGATTCTGATACAAGGTCGGAGCACACAACCTGCCGGGTACCAGTCATGGAGGGTGGGCAGCTTAGAGGGTATGTACCCCTGCCAATGAGGTACCGGGACATTTGGCTCGAGCTATCTTATAACATTGTCCTACTGATCAACATATGGCAACTTTGGTCCAAGGAAGAGGGAAAGGCATCGAGTCCGAAGGAGAAAAAGATGGCTACCGCCTGCCGACAGAACGTTGGGACATTGCTTGTTCAATACATGCTTTCAAGGCTGCTTGCGGTGGAGGAGCTGGTCAGCTTGAGTTATAATGTGGAGCCTGGCGAAGAGCGCGTGAACATTCTCAACGAATGGAAGGTCCGGATGCTTCGGGATTGGTTCTACATGACGCACTCGGAGGCCATAGCTGATGGACCTGAATTCATGTGTGCTGATCCAGCCAGTACCCAAAATAAAGCATTTTTCGGTGTGTTCGTCCCATTCACCGTTCTTCCAATATCGCCTGACGCGAACAGAAAGAGGATGGGAGATAGAGGAGGATGGGCGGAATATCTTATCGCCTCCGGAAGACGCCAATCTTTGGATCCACGGGCGTATCGAAGGATTGGACGAGACCTTTGAAAAAACAATCAAACCTCAGGCATTACAAGAATTAAGCAAGCCCAGCCAATTTTTCGAAACTCGGTACCAGGAAGGGACAACCTTACCGGAACGGTGGCACGAGGGGCATAAGCCCCGTCCATTCTTCTGGAGCAATAAACAATGGGATTGGTTCTGTGAAGGTAACATCAATGCGTACCATCATTTTCTAGTTGCAAACAGCCTCCTCGATTATTACAGGGAATGACTATTGGAAAACACCGATCGACCTCTTGCGTTATGTTCTTGTCACAGAGCCAGCGTACCATGAAGTCGACCAGTTTTTGGGTGACTTGCGAAGCCTCAGCATAATAATATTTCAGAACCCTGATTTGGAGGTTATTGAGGCAGACGCAAGACATCTCTGGCTCGGAAAAATAATCTGGAGGGAGTTCGTAGAAAAATTAAAGGGATATTTGAGTCTGACTGAGGCACAGACGGTGACTTCGGAAAAAAAGGGTATGTTTTTCAGGATATATTTGCGGGTGTCTCACATCAATCTCACATCAGACGATCAAAACCCTTTCAACACCTTGGAGTTGTTTTTGATTTTCAAGGGATATATGCACCAGGAGAAGACGAACTCGGAGGGTCAGCGAGCTGACGTACAGTATCTTGTGCAAAGCCGAATCAGAGAAGCA
>NW_024540227.1:0-8189 GCF_016647785.1 Suillus fuscotomentosus
GGAGAAGCTGAGCGTGCAAGACTTTGCCGCTCGCATCTGCGCAATGACTCGAGTCGAATCGCCATCGTCCGTTGCTGCTCCTCTTATCCTGACGGCTCCCTCCACCGCTGTCTTTCGCATCGCATATGCTCGCATGCTGAAATATGCACCGACTCATTCGCCTGCTGCTGCCGAGAAATGCATACAGCGTTCCTACATCATTGCTGCCAACAACCTTCAGATTCAACACATCCCATGGCACGCGCCACACTCTGGAGGAAGAGGTCGTCCCTCGCGAAAGGCCGTGCATGACTCATGGGTCAATCTAGGCAAATCATCCGTCCCTGACCATTGCCCCTCGGCAGGAAGTCGCACCAACTCACGGCCCATTGATATGGCTGCTGAGGCAGCGAAGAAAGCCCAAGCCTCGGATGCTCGAGCCCCATGGGCAGTCGAATCAATCACACTTCAGTCGCTTCCTGATTTCTTCGCACGCGACTGTCTCCCTGATGAATTTAGCCTGGAGCAGATAGAATGTAGCAGAGACCCTATGCTGACAGAGATATACGAGTGGGTCTTCGCGAACTTCGACCGAGAAAAGCCGGTCCACAAGATCGCCTTGCTCGCAGGGATCTATTTCAGTCATGTGCTTCCCGATATGTTCTGGGACGTCAAAGACAGGCCCTCCAACGACAAGATGCAGGGGGAACGGTCTGCCACAAATGCCATCAGAAGCATTCCTTGGAAGGCCAACAAAGGGACGCGAAAGGGAAGCACATGGAGGCCCCAGTTCATCGCGATGGTGCCAGCATATATCATCTCGGTATATGAGAGAGAGAGCCCATTGCGAGACTACTTTGCGAGGAAGAAAGCATTCCCCAATCAATGGAACGCTAAGAACAGCGCCAAAGGCATCGGGTCCTTCAATTTAGTTCGGATGGGCCTCGCAAAGGCACGCTCCACTCGCATCTTCAAAGGTGGCGTCCCATTGACGGATTGGATCTTGCTCACACATGAGGAGTTGGCTGCAAAGCACAGGGAGCTGATGGGTTTGCTGCAAGATCGTCAGTATGGGCCTTTCAAGATCGCAGTCTCCTTCTTTGGGCTAGACAAAGCAGTGGAAATTGGAGCCACGACCGGCACATACACCAATCATCCAGCCATGTCTTCAATTGCCATCAAGAAGCGTCCTGCGCCTGCGCCTGACTCTGACTCTGAAGTCGAGATCATAGAACATGAACAGCACAAACGACAGCGTAACTCAACGACTTAGACCCGCCATGGCCACCGGTGCAACTGCGGGTTATACCCCTGTGCCCACCCCATATCATATCATATATCCTAGTCCCAATTGATGCTGGTAGTAATGGGATCCTGGAATCTCTTGAGTGCCTGAATGGGTCTCCAACTCTGTATATATAGTCTCATAATCATTTGATGTGCCATGTACTACAGCCGCCATTGCCACAGTTCCATCGGCATATAGATAGTATGTGACCTGTTAATTATCTGTGATTTGATATCAGAAATACAGATCACAAGATTCTTCACAAACCCGTGATAAGGTGTATCACAAGAATGATGCTTCATGACTGGCCTCTTTACCATTATGTCTTTGAGTTACGTAGTCCACATCGCAAAGAAGAGTATCCTCGCATCACACTCAATATTGCTATGATGCTCATGATTTACACCGTGGCATAACAGAGAATCGCCCACCTCGACACAACAATGTCTGTAATGGTCCTGAAGTTCACCCCTATTTCACGGTGCATCATGTGACGGATTCAAATGGGCATATGCAACATACATCATATGATCCTAAGGAGAGAGGAAGTGAAGAACGATCAGATACCTACCATTTGTTGCATCGCACAGCTTAGATAGACACACACTGGGTCAAATGTTACGAACATAAATATCCAATTTAAATAAATATTAAGTTTATTGATCGACATACATTTGTGGTGTCCTAGTAGTAATGGCTTTGTAGCCAAATGGTTAAACTCTGCGTTCTGTAGCACTGGATTAACTGTGGTTCAATCCTTGCAGACTGACAATTATTTTATAGAATAATTGAAGATGTGACGAACAATGGGCACCACCAAATGGCATGCTGTGACACTCCATGTACATGCAAGCGGTCCCCATTGTGCGTCATAACTTCATCTCATTTTGCGCACATGCCACAACAGAATCTTGGTGTGAGGGACGGCATGACATCATCGCCGCCGACGCAACTGTTTTATCGGCGGCGACATAATGTCTTCGAGTATGTATGCACATGTGTGACAATTACGCCAACAATCTTCGTCGCTGTGACTGTTCCGTCGACCGCCTAGTGCCAGGAATGTTAGTGAATATGCGCGGTGTTACCATGCTATCTGATATGTACATATAGCTCAAGCGGCCAACTCTATATTAGTGCATTCCGCATAACGTTCGATTTATTGTATTACACCTCCACCAAATACGCATACTGGCCTTTCACCGTTCTTCCTGTCTGTCCGCCGATGCAACGGTAGCCATGGCGGAAATTACCATATTACCATGCCGCGTCTGTCTGCGGCGTAGAATTTATGGCGCACAATGGAAGACCGCTGGGATCACATAGTGTCTCACAATGTTCGCCAAACGTCAGGCTCAGGGGGTGTACCATCTTTGTCCACCTGCGGCGACAATTGAACCATAAAGTTCAACAGATTCAGTGGTGGTCCGCCGTCGACACCGTTGCGACGGCGGCGGTACTGAATTGAGCACCCTCCTTTGTTGTCTCTTTACATCAACCATCGAAGATATGGCGCGCAATGGGTGTAACAGAGTGGCGCCATAGTACTGGATGGCGGCCATAATCAAACATGAGGCCCAATGATGGTCCGCAGTCGCTACCGTTGCGACGGCGGAAATTGGAAGAGCTGACCCCTCTCCTTATGCCATTGCGTCCATCACAGAAGATATGGCGCACAATGGGTAGAGCAGCATGATACACCTGTGATGAATGGCGCCCATCGCCAAACATCAGGCTCAGGGGGTGGTCCGCCCACACGATGTAAAGCTCGACGGGCCATTGTGCATCGGTGTGCTGTCCGCCCATATAATATATGGCTGGTGGACGCTGCAATTGCCATTCGATATAAAGCTCGACTGGCCACGCAGCGAATGACGACAATGTTACTCCCCACCTCATCATAGGGGTGGCGCCCCCTGATGCATACCAGGCTTGCCTTGGCGGTGAGCCCCTGAGCCATGCATTTGGCGATGATGGCCAGTCAGATATATGGCGCCATCCTGCTACACCCATTGTGCGCCATACCTTCGATGGTGGATGTACAGAGACAACAGAGGAGGTGCACAATTCAGTGCCGCCTGAGCCTTTGTGGCGGTGGCGGTCCACCCCTAACCAAGATGCATCCGCCAATGAAATTGAGATTTCATTGTGGCGCTACATGCTTGACCGGTGGAGCGGCATGTAAACATACAGTCTGCCGCCAGACGCTTGGCCGGTGGAGCTATATGTAAAAAATACAGTCTGCTGCCAGACGCTTGGCCGGTTGAGCTATATGTAAAACTACAGTATGCCGCCAGACGCTTGGCCGGTAGAGTTATATGTAGAAATGGGATCCCATCATTGGGTCTGATATTTCTGCCATTGTGCGCCATAACTTCAGTTATGAGAGGTAGTTCGAATACTTGTTTCTCATCTTCTGAAAGTTAGTTGAAAGGGGTGGTATCCGCACCATGTATCAGGGGCGGTCCTCTATACATCATTGTGCAGTTCGCCCTTACCCATATATGTGGGGTGGATCATACTCATACCATTCGATGTAAAGCTCGACTGGCCATGCAGCGAATGACGATAATGTCACTACCGCATAAGAGGGTATATCCACATCGGTACATCCATATGGGAGGACTGTTCTTCCAAATTCCGCCGTGGCAACGGTGGCATGGGCGGACCACCCCTGAGCCTGACATGTGACGATGACCGCCATTCATCACAGGGGTACCCCTCTGCTATACCCATTGTGCGTCATATCTTCTGTGACGGACGCAATGAAACAAGACGAGAGGAAGATCACTCTTTCAAATTCCGCCCTGGCAACGGCGTCGACGGCGGACCACCCCTGAACTTGTTGAACTTTACGGTTCAATTATCGCCGCAGGTGGACAGGGATGGTACGCCCCCTGAGCCTGACGTTTGGCGAACATTGAGACATACAATGTGATTCCAGCGTGCCTCCATTGTGCGCCATAACATCTACACGGCAGACACCGCAGACTTACGCGGTACGGTACCGTGGTAATTTCCGCCATGGCTACCGTGGCATCGGCGGACCTTCCGGTGCCAGTAGGTGCAGTTGTTCGTCGCTCCGTGAGTTTGGCATTTGTCCATGTTTGTCCTTCTGATAGGGGTATTTACTCTCGTCCACCCATTGTGCGCCACACCTTCTGTGCGGACCATATTGGAGGACATAAATGGGGAGGCGGTGTCTTTATTGCCCCCGTGGACACGGTGGCGAGGTTAGTTATGAGCCCCCCTAGGATCCACCTAGGATCAATTTTTCCTAGTTTTTGATTATTACTCCGGTATGTACAAGATATGGGAGTCCAGGACTCCCACCGTGTGCAGGCCTCATACCACTTGAGACTCAGATGTGGGAGTCCAGGACTCCCACCATGTGCAGGCCTCAAATCACCTGAGTATCAAATGTGGGAGTCCAGGACTCCCACTGTGTGCAGGCCTCAAACAACCTGAGTATCAAATGTGGGAGTCCAGGACTCCCACCGTGTGCAGGCCTCAAACAACCTGAGTATATGATGTGGGAGTCCAGGACTCCCACTGTGTATAGGCTGCAACAACATGTGTATCAGATGTGGGAGTCCAGGACTCCCACCGTGTGCAGGCCTCAAACAACCTGAGTATATGATGTGGGAGTCCAGGACTCCCACTGTGTGCAGGCCTCAAATCACTGAGTTCAAGATGTGGGAGTCCAGGACTCCCACTGTGTGCAGGCTTCAACAACATGCATATCCATTATATACTCATAGATACAGTCAGTAGTATCATGTAAGGTAGGCCTCAAGCACTTTCAGTCAACATCACATGATGTGACTGGGGTGTGACCTACATACTACTCATATGAAAGTTCTCCTTCTCAAACTTGGAGTTACCTAGATTTTTATTTTCTTTGCCCAGTTCCCAAGATTTGCAAGGGCTGCTCACACCTGTCGAGCGCACTTGGGCATTGAGATTTCCAAAGATTAGTTGTAGCCACATGGACAAACACTTATAGCTCATTTTGAAACCTTTGTTTACATTTGACATCTTGGATAGCATAGATTGTTTATCTGCAAGTCTACTATTACTTTTCCAACAATTCTAAAATGAAGGCATTTTACAGAAGATGTCTTTATCATGTGACATTTACCAAAAGTGTTTGAGGCCTCTCACTACTACATGCTTAATACTTCATTGTACAGTCTCAGATTTACAATATGTTATGTTATGTTATGTTATGTTATGTTATATTGCAGGGACTGTCACTATGTTCTATACTTCATTTGTTTACATGATATGGATGTGGGAGTCCTGGACTCCCACCATGTGCAGGCCTTACACCACTGGAGTCTCAGATGTGGGAGTCCAGGACTGCCACCATGTGCAGGCCTCAAACCACCTGAGTATCAGATGTGGAAGTCCAGGACTCCCACCATGTGCAGGCCTCAAACCACTTGAGTATCAAATGTGGGAGTCCAGGACTCCCACCGTGTACAGGCCTCACACTACCTGAGTATCAGATGTGGAAGTCCAGGACTCCCACCGTGTACAGGCCTCACACCACCTGAGTATCAGATGTGGAAGTCCAGGACTCCCACCATGTGCAGGCCTCAAACCACTTGAGTATCAAATGTGGGAGTCCAGGACTCCCACCGTGTACAGGCCTCAAACCACTTGAGTATCAAATGTGGGAGTCTAGGACTCCCACCGTGTACAGGCCTCACACCACCTGAGTATCAAATGTGGGAGTCCAGGACTCCCACCGTGTACAGGCCTCACACCACCTGAGTATCAAATGTGGGAGTCCAGGACTCCCACTGTGTACAGGCCTCACACCATCTGAGTATCAAATGTGGGAGTCCAGGACTCCCACCGTGTACAGGCCTCACACCACCTGAGTGTCAAATGTGGGAGTCCAGGACTCCCACCGTGTACAGGCCTCTCAAATCACCTGAGTATCAAATGTGGGAGTCCAGGACTCCCACTGTGTACAGGCCTCACACCACCTGAGTGTCAAATTTGGGAGTCCAGGACTCCCACCGTGTGTAGGCCTCTCAAATCACCTGAGTATCAAATGTGGGAGTCCAGGACTCCCACTGTGTACAGGCCTCACACCACCTGAGTGTCAAATGTGGGAGTCCAGGACTCCCACTGTGTGCAAGCCTCAAACCACCTGAGTACAAGATGTGGGAGTCCAGGACTCCTACCATGTGCAGGCCTCTTCTTACATAATCCTGCTTGTTGTATATTTTAGCATGCAATGTGTATAAATTTAATTATATGGAGTCATTGTGAAGCAAGCCATGCACTGTGGGAGTCTTGGACTGCCACCCTGCATTAACACCAGTATTTTGCCTACTGTAATTGTTTAGGGTACATATATACAGTAAACAATGAAACTAAAATGAAACAAGAAATATGTGGTCAAGGAGATAAAAGAGATTGTGCAGAAAACAGTTGTGAAAATTAAAAAGGGAGCAAAAGACAATGTAGAGACTCGAAAATTTGAGAATGAGAGGACAGGAAACTGGCCAACTGGCAAAGCAGAAGATCAGGAGATGAAGAAACTGGCAAACAGGGAAGATGAGAGACAGGAGTGTTGGATTAGAGGAGCACCAGCAACTTGGATCTTGAGACTGATAAAACATGCTATGCACTTTGTAATATTTTGGCTATGTAGAAACCCAACCAAAAGTACTAATAATTTACAGTATATAAGAGTAGTTTACAATTCATGTATATTACACATCATCTATGCATTCCCTGTGCACCTGACTTGATTGTACTTCAACAGATGTGTCTGAGACTTGCAGAAAACTCATCAGGGAGATGGGAGGTAGGGAAAAATGGGAAAATAACAATGATACTGTTACATGTACTTTTAGTTTTTTCAAAATGCTATTCATAAATGCAGTTTCAAAATACACAATTTATTAGAATGCAGCCTGAGACCAGGAAGCCACATGAGGGTGCAGCCCTCCTTTGGATTCCTGTGACGAAGGAATAATGCTCATTGGGAACCTTCTGAATTATTGGAATGAAGGCTGAGGCCAGGAAGTGTATCACACCCAGCTAACTCTATTACTGTTCACCCTGTCTACACCATGCCCAACAATTCTACTTGAAGTACCTATCATAATGCCTGAATTATAGGCAATTTCAATCCTAATATTTGCCAATTTCATTCGCACTGGTCCATAATCACCAACACTGGTTATTATATCAAACCATTGAGCAAAGCATTGAGAGTCTCTGTGCCAGGGTGAACAATGATTGCACATGACGGTGAGAACTGTGAATGAAGATGCCCATTGTCTCAGGCAATTTGCCATGTCCTTGAATTGATTATTATCTGTCTTTACATGCAGCTTAGACATGCAATCGGCGAATGGTGTATTCTTCCAAGGAAAGTGTTTAATGATGAATTTGTTCCTATCAACACAAATGGTATATATAAAATTGTGCTCAACTTCTGTGGCTGTACGACCTCCCAGACACATACCAAACAACTCTTGCATGTGGGTTGGTTTCCATCAACATCTACTGATCCATGAACGGCTGCAACATTTCACATTCTTCATCACCACCATATCCTGTCCTTTGAGTCAAAGGCCTCTGTGTATGAGTTTTATCACTCACTGGTTCATTTAACGGATAACATGGGCTTGATCAGATGAAAGGTAAGTTTTAATCTCACTAAATGTAATTCTTTCAGCTCACACTATCATTTCAGGATTGATATGAATCTTTCATGCACATGGTCCATGAATAGTGTCACTTAGTAATGTTAAAACACTCAGGGTGTGGCCATGATCCAAGTGGTGTGGCGGGTACTTCAGAGGGTCAGTGTGCTGTTGTCATATCCCATATATCTACACTTCTCTTCCGGACTTTGGACCCCTAGATCTGATCTGGTCCGATGCATAGATCC
>NW_024540228.1:0-7781 GCF_016647785.1 Suillus fuscotomentosus
GCTTCTTCCCACGAATTCCCAGCCAATGTAAAGCAGATGGTCATTAGATAATCCAAAAAAAGACTGACCAAAATTTGATGCTGAGGACGGGGGCATCAAAATATCAAGGAGAATATGAATCAATCGTTGCTCGCATGACGAAAACATCGTCACTCTCTGGAAAGTGCTTGCCATCAGTGATACGTCGTTAGTTGTCCCATGATTGATGAACATCAAGCATTTCAAACGGATAGTGTGGTCACTCGCTCGTTGAACGCATTGTTGTTCTTTGGCCGAGGAGAAAATGAGTTACTCGTTGCTCGCGTGATCAACACATTTTCACTCTCTGGAAGATGCTTACCATTAGTGTTACCTCGTCAGTTGTCCCATGATCGACGAACATCAAGCATTTCAAACTGATGGTGTGGTCGCTCGCTCGTTGAACGCATTGTTGTTCTTTGGAAGGTGTTGGCCTTCCCGCTTAGCTTTCAAGTTACGGAAATCACTTCCAACACGACGGTTATGAGTCGCCCGGCTTGACCGTTATATTTACAGAAAATTCATGCATTGTCGCTGATCGGTTAACACGTGGTTGTTTTTAGGACGGTGCTCACGTTCATGTTTAGTTTCGCCATTGTGGTCCGTATTTCCAACATGGCAGTTGAAATCCATTTGGCTTGTTCGTCAGCGTTTGCTCCACTTGCCTTTGAAGTCTGAGCTTCAGTGATATGAGAATCATTTCCCGATCACGAACTGGTGTAGGAACATTAGAAACACGTCTTTCCGGTATAAGGCCAAATATTATAATGTGATGGTCGATAACAAAATTATGCCGATGCTTGTGATTATGGACTATATATCGCTATATATGTCATTCTCATTTGTTCACCAGTTCTCTGATGAGCGTTCTTGAGAATACTGCAGCCCAAAACGCCACCCCAATCCAAACTTTTCGCTGTAAACTATGGTTGAACCCCCTTGTAGGCATTTGGCAAGGCGTTCTTCCTTAGTTTCCAACTGGAAGATTGATGTAACTGAATCAGATACCTTCTGCATGGTGGATGAAGACAACGAGAGGATGCTTAGGCGCCTTTCTGACTAGTCTCTTATCTGCAAGGCAGTGCAGTGTGATGGACGCTTCTATATTTAGGAGTTAACTGAATCCCGTAACTCTAGATCGCTAACAGTGAGCAGGTTTCCAATTTTGACACGAGCTCGCGTTAAGCAGGTCGCATCAACAACAGTCAATCCTACAAATTGGTAATACAATGCAAAGTCGACGCAATGAACAGACCCAAACAACGGACGCCATCGGGTTCAAGCTAATATCGGTGCGATAATACAGTGTACTACTATGTACTTCCTCATCTCGAATAACCAGTTTGTTTTTCAAACTTTCGTTAAGCCGTAACTTTGCAGTAGTGAATTTTACAGTAGATTGACAGTCGGTAAACCTTGTACACACATGATGGCAAGTTACAAGTAATGATACAACACCGTGACGTACGATGAGGTGGAAGACAAGATAACAACACAAGGACAACATTGGGACAACATGACTTACAAGTACAACTGACAAAATAACTGCTGCGACTTCACTTCGTACCACCTGTCCCCCGCCGTGTCAAACACATTAAAAAGCCACGAAGCATAACATGTGCATAAGGCCTTTCTCCTCGGGAAACACTTTCAAGGATCTGATCCAGACGACTTGATACTTCGGGTGTGTTGCGGAACTCTAACAGGAGTCTTAGTTCCATTTTTTGGATATCAATGTGCCTGTGATGATCGAGGGTCAGCGATGATCATGGTGTAGAACAAGAAAGGTGTACTGGGCTGTAAACCATGAGAACGCCTCATCCAAGATATTTTTCGAGGATAAATCAGATTTAATTGCCTGGTACGCCAGAGCTTCCAAACGTGCATTCTTGAGCTTCGGGATTCTTGTTAATCGGTGTGCCACATAAGACGCGAGACACACAAACCTTGGAGGCGAGTCGGTACATCGACTTGGGAGAACAACGTAAAGTTTGAGTTGTGTTGTTGCGCCGGCTGAGCGGATCTTTGGACTTCAGAGGGTGGAAAGAAATTTGGCCAGTGTAACAATAGTATACGTAGGATGCCCAGCTGCACGAACAGTTTGAGTCATTTTGAGCTAGTCAGAAAGCGTAGCTCACGTTGTGAATGCCGTGTTCCGAACCAACACTATTCGCTGTGTCGGAGAAAAGGGTTGAGGCAGCCGCTCAGCCTTCAGTGTGTCCGTCGAGCGGAAACCTGGAGGCCGCGTAGCCGCCCATTCCGCCCACCTGTCATCTAAGTAGTAGACTCAGCACGAGAGATCACCCCAGGCGCAGGGAGAAGCAGACAGACTCACTATCATCATCCGAACTTAAAGCACTGCTATCGGAAGTGGTATCACTGAATGTATCACTAAATTCATCCAACTCATGCTCGTAATATGCCGGGCCAGCAATATAGCTCTGGCTATAACGATAAGGAGGGGGCTGGCTAGGCACTCCTTGTGCTTTTCCCTTTGCTTTCTCCCTCGTCACGGTTTTGACTTTCACGTCTTCTTCTTCCTCCGAGTCGATGTCGCTGTCGAGGTAATAATCATATCGTTCAGTGGCGTCCATCATCAGCCCATTTTCGTTGTCGTAGTGAACGAGTAAAGAATTTTTTTTGATAGATGCTAGAGGATAGGTTCATTACTAATGTTCGTCCACCAGGTAAGATAAGAGATCACCCACAAGGGAGACCTGGCGCAACATCGGCGCCGTGGTCTAAAATTGCACCATTCGCATATACGGCACGAGTTTCTCCTGAAGACTTCCAAGTTGCACGCTTGGACATGGCATAGTACTTGGTGTCGGTGAATTCGCCGTTGCTCATGGACTGCCTGAGAGCAGATGCGGTATTGATGAGGGGGTCAGCGATAACTGGAGCAAAGTTTGCTTTCGGAGCGACCGTAAACCACATGTAAGGGTGTGCAGCAATAACGGACGGCGAGAACGAGCCAATTAGCGCGGGGGGACCATGGCCAAAGTCAGTAATCGAGACCGTTCTGCTGTCAAAAGAAGGAACCTCTGGAGTAGACCCATCTTTAAGGCAGACAGTCACCGTGGCGGCGTCTGTCGCCGACGGCGAACAATGGGTATGATCGAGGTAAATCTTCACTTTGGCAAAAGACCAGCGTTCTTGTGAGTGCTGCAGCCCAAAACGCCACCCCAACCCAAACTTTTCGCTGTAAACTATGGTTGAACCCCCTTGTAGGCATTTGGCAAGGCGTTCTTCCTTAGTTTCCAACTGGAAGATTGATGTAACTGAATCAGATACCTTCTGCATGGCGGATGAAGACAACGAGAGTATGCTTGGGCGCCTCTCTGACAGTCTCTTATCTACAAGGCAGTGCAGTGTGTGACGCCTCCATATTTAGGATTTGACTGGCAATATGGGGATCCCGTAACTCTAGACCGCTAACAGTGAGCAGGATTCCAATTTTGACACGAGCTCGATGATACGCGTTAAGCGGGTCGCATCAACAATGGTCAATGCTACAAGTTGGTAATACAATGTAAAGTCCACGCAATGAACAGACCCAAACAACGGACGACACCGGGTTCAATTCTGGCCAGGCACCTGCATAATTAACGCAGTGAGAACCTGTCCAGCGTTGGGCATGTTACCCCTGGCCACAGCTTCCATTTTAGCTGGGAGACCTTGCACAACTTCCGACGCATTCCTATATTTCAGCAGGAGGGAAATTTCCATTACTCTGACAGCATCATGCCTTTGAGGAGTGGCAGTAAGCAACACGCAGATGTAGAACGAGATCATCGATACCTGGAAGTAAATTTGGAGAATGCTTCATCCAGTATGTTGGCCGCGGACAGCTTGGTTTCAATGGCCTTTAAAGCAAGTCGAGATAATGTTTCATTGTTAAGCTGTAATTTTGAGCTCAGATAGATACATTAACACAAGTTTCATGGAGTTACCTTCCTAGCCAATTGATACATAGACTTCGGGGAGCAATGTGGTCGACCATCTTCTAAGCGACTCTGTTCGTCAGGTGTACTTTGAGACCGCAAGTTTACAAAGTTGACGATGCCAGTGTAACAGTAATAAATAAAGGCGTGCCACCTGCAAAATCCATTCAATGACGCTTGTAACACGAAAAAAATCATACCTACGTCTTCCAGGCAACACCCTTTACGAGAATAACTCGAGATCCACGCTTTAGGTTCTCGCCGATCACAACTGGCGCTATCCCAACATCTCCAACAAGTGATGGCCAGTTGTCCAGTCGCTCTTGAAATACAACTGTAAGATTGACATACGTATGAAGTTTCGAGTTTCAGTACCTTCGATGCTAGACAAAGACGACATTGAACCAGTATCAGCCGTGTCTGTGAAGTGGTAATCGATGGGCTGTGAGATCAAAGCTTCAACGCTGGAACAAACAAACCTTCGTTTGATTTATTGTTGACTGGTGAAAGATTGTTGTTATTCATGACGAAATCATCGTCATCTAGGTCACTGTCAGAATCGTGTTCATAACTCTCCAGCGAAGTGAAAGGGAGAGTGTCGCCTTCAGACAGTTCAAAGAGGGAGAACGAATCAAGGTTTCCTCCGGCTGCCAACGGTACTCAGCAGCCATGCCATGATAAGGATAGGAATATAACGCACAAAAGTCTGGTAAAGTTGTTTGCAGCACAGCGGTACTCGCATAGATCGGAATTGGTCTGGCGACTTTGCCGAGAGACAAACGACGAGTGTATGCTTGGAATACTATGTCAAACGAAGTTCCCGTCTTGAGCGATTGCTCGAGGACACGAAGGGCAGAGCAGGTCTGAGACGCTCTAGGCGCTTCAGCACTGGTAGGTGCACCCGGTACGGGCCTGACGCGTGCAGGTACAGTGAATGGCATGCATGTCAGTGTTTTGGTCAAGGTGACCTCCAGCGAGACAATGACATTTCCAAGCTTCTCAGCGGGACAAGTGATCAGCGGATGATTATCATTTGCGTCAAAACCACTAAATCCGAGGATCACAGCGATAGATGCGGTAAGGGACATATCAACATCAGGATATGATGGAAAAGAGATCGTGACCTTGGCCAGTGTGCCACACCATACATCCGGACAACTATGGGAATTGAAGCATAGCTGAATCCTCTTTCCCTTTTTACGGATAGTGAGGCACCAGCCAAAGCCCGTAACCTGAGGAGAGTGAAAAGGAGGCCTCTTTGGAACGGCAGAAATAGCGGCTACGGAGCCCAAACGAAACAACGTCGTAATGGAACCTGAAGCCGAGGTTTCTTGTAGCTTTTTGATGACGGACATTGGTAAGGCGCACTAGGACCTGGGACCGCTTGTTATAAGTGTAGGCGTCCAGAGACCCCTGGAGCTGCATCGTGACTCGGTATGTATTCAAAGTCCATTATGATCGTGGGTTGATCAAGGAAAGATGTTTGTTACTGGCACCCACAAAATATCAAAGAAGGACTCTCGGTAAGTTTTGTAGATATAAATGGCAAGTCACAGCTTACTTGCAAGGTCATATGCCAACCCGTTAATTCTGCGACTCGTCCACAATTACAAACAACGGCATTTTCCGCATTCTCTGTTCGTAACATTTGCTACGATTGTAATTTGTGACCAGTCTCTGTCCTTCCAAAATACCGTTTCAACTGCGCTCGTTCCCTTCGTCTTTCCAATTACAAACGAAAGCAAGGTCATCGCCGGCGACGGCACCTAGTTCTGAACCCAGACAAGCAAATATATACACAAATCCCCACGCCCAATTCACCATCGAGACGGAATGGAAAATCCCCCATGAATGCGAATCTCGTAGCGAGAAAATATTATTAGCAAAGTAGAAATACACGGAGAAAAAAACATATCAGTATCCGTATGTTGCAGCATCAATGGGTGTAGGGAAGACCCAACAAAGAAAAGGCACGAAACGAGCCCACAATGGTTGTGGCCGAACGCCTCTTGCACCTGGTCACTTGTAGTGTTAGTTGCAGGGGCATGATGTTGTGGATGTCAATATACCCATGGGCTGATTTTACGATGAAGACCCCTGCTAAGCCATGCAATTGGCTGCTCGAGCTGAGCCGAGCCCGAGCCCGGGTCACGCCCAAGCATTGGGCTCGAATTTCGCAAAGCCTAAGCAAGCAGCTTGTCGTCTGTTTGATATTCCCAGTCACTCTCATCCATGTAAGGATTTCTAGCACCCGCAACGTCACCTTCACATTTTGCAGCCGCCTTCGGCCAGCTTGGGTTCAGACTAGGCTTGAAATCTGGTGAGTGACTGCAAACTTTTTGCTTGTCTAACAGCAGCTGCGCAGACTCCGCCTATCGCTGTCTCGACGTCTATGATGAGCTAGGGCAAAAGCTACGCACCGGGCTGGGGACTCTGGTATGATGGATAATGTAGTGCGCGCCAAGTATAAGAGTACAACGGCTGACCAAGTACTCTTGTTGAAGCACCTGACCAAGTCCAGTCCGAAGCAAAGCTGGTAGCCTTGTTTCCGTGGTGACATGCCACCCTCAAGACATAAGAATCGTACAGTCCTGAAAAAGAATACAACATCAGCAATATTGGTTTCTTCATCATGGGAGCATACGGCATGCAGAGCTTTCGTATAGTTGTGTACATCCGGGGCGGTGCTTGAGGTACAACGTGTCAGAATTCGATGGTGTCCTGCGTAGATGTTAACGAGCGAAGGGCACCGGGGCAGGGCATGACTCAACACAACCGTTCGGCATACTTGAGCACTTTTGAAACGTCGTTAATAATGCTCGCGAGTATCTACAGACATCGCAGTTCGTAAGCACAATTAGAATGTGACACGAGATACATACAGAGTAGGATCAGCCCTGTACTGCACACATAACCTTGATAGAATCAAATACAAAAATTCAGATTGTATCCCAAATATATCAGCCAATGTTGTATGAATTCACGTGCTCGTAGGTTGACAAGGACCGAAGAGGCTGGGACACTATGGGCGACAATTTGCGGACTGGTGACGTGGTACTTGATCAATTGTCATCAGAGAACTGGTGAACAAATGAGAATGACATATATAGCGATATATAGTCCATAATCACAAGCATCGGCATAATTTTGTTATCGACCATCACATTATAATATTTGGCCTTATACCGGAAAGACGTGTTTCTAATGTTCCTACACCAGTTCGTGATCGGGAAATGATTCTCATATCACTGAAGCTCAGACTTCAAAGGCAAGTGGAGCAAACGCTGACGAACAAGCCAAATGGATTTCAACTGCCATGTTGGAAATACGGACCACAATGGCGAAACTAAACATGAACGTGAGCACCGTCCTAAAAACAACCACGTGTTAACCGATCAGCGACAATGCATGAATTTTCTGTAAATATAACGGTCAAGCCGGGCGACTCATAACCGTCGTGTTGGAAGTGATTTCCGTAACTTGAAAGCTAAGCGGGAAGGCCAACACCTTCCAAAGAACAACAATGCGTTCAACGAGCGAGCGACCACACCATCAGTTTGAAATGCTTGATGTTCGTCGATCATGGGACAACTGACGAGGTAACACTAATGGTAAGCATCTTCCAGAGAGTGAAAATGTGTTGATCACGCGAGCAACGAGTAACTCATTTTCTCCTCGGCCAAAGAACAACAATGCGTTCAACGAGCGAGTGACCACACTATCCGTTTGAAATGCTTGATGTTCATCAATCATGGGACAACTAACGACGTATCACTGATGGCAAGCACTTTCCAGAGAGTGACGATGTTTTCGTCATGC
>NW_024540230.1:0-7736 GCF_016647785.1 Suillus fuscotomentosus
CCTTCATCCCTTCCCTCTGATTCGAGAACCTTTGCAGATAGAGCAAGTCGGGTGAATCAAGCATCCTTGAGTCGTCTTGCAAAGACCTCCCGCCTCAACAAGTACATGCCTGTCTTGAAAGACCATTGCCCCCTTCACTTTGGAATGACCGCAAAGCGCGTCTTGGCTGCCAACGACACCAATTGCCCTTACACGAACTCCGTGCCTATGCATGAGTACTATGTCTTCAAGAAAATGTTCACCTTTGCTCCCTTCACCTACTGCTTCCAATGCTGTTTGCCCCAGTCCAAAAACCACAACGGCGAGCAACCAGCGTGCCACGCTGAGTACGTATACAAGAAAAAGTCGCCATGTCCATTCGCAGGATTCATCTTCAAGGCAGTGTTCTGCATGTGGCATGAAGAAAGGTTCAGGACTCTGTTGGTAAAGGACGTCGCTGGAGGAGCGACTCTCTCCACCTTAGATGAGTTCATTGCTTGGGCAATCGAAGAGAATGCTGAAGAAGGGAAATATAACAACTGTGTGGAGGCATTTCTTTGGTTTTGCGCCGAGATCGAGAAGGTGAAGCCAAATTTTTTCATTTGATCCATGCATGATGTGAGTCTCATTTTATTTTCATGTGGAGAGTCGCATCTCTGATGGCAGCCAACCTTGACCCCATATAGTCTCGTTCGCTGCTGAACTCACAAGTAGACAATGTCGTTAAGAAATGTTTTATTCCATCGTTTGAGATCGTACTGGCTGTTTTCACGCATTTGTCTGCCTGCTCATAAAAGGATCTACTTAGATAAGATGCCAAAGCATTACTCTCTGTGGCCGCTTTGGGTCTCTGTCAAAAACCACCATATCTGTGAAGAAATTTGGTGTTGTGGACTCATCGTGGTAATCTAGATTCTCAGACATCCATTGCTATGTGCCAACAGCTCAAATTTCTCGCACAGAATTATGTCGCACCATAGTTCTGATAAAATGGGCAGCATGGCAGACAAGGATGGGCGAATTATAAACAGGCGAACTTGAAACACATGTAACGACGACGACGACAAGCAAAAAGAAAGGAGATACTGGACTGTTCTAACCCTCTTTGGGTGAATCTAGGTCAAAGCTTCACTTAGACCTCCTGGAACGTCCACATCTGCTTTGGGTCACTCTTGTCCAAGAAAGCAAGCTTGATCTACCAAATACATATCATAAGTTATTCTGTCCGTCGCATAATGAGCTTGGAACTGTACCTGGGTGTAATTGTGGTCGTCCGGAAGGAGGAGATGTCTGAAATGCAAGTAGACTCCGAATTTGAGGAATAACCGACCCGGCGCTGGTATGGATGCCAGATGAGTTTTTTGTATACGTGCATCATATGCATGTCCCTGTGAGTTGTGACCGAGCCAGTATACTTAGTATTGAAATATAGATAGGATATGCACTACGTATATCCTCCAGAACCAAAACACAGCAGAAGCGAAAATCAGTAGCACCTTCTCTCAAGCATTACAGCTCAAGAATACTCTGCCATTACAGGCTAGAGGGAGTGGCACCTCACCTCTTTCTTACTTGATTTTTTGCTGTTATTTTCGTGTTCTTGTCTTCACATTTTACATCTCTTTTGCTGTCATTCCTTCTTTTATTTTCGCATTTTCGTCTTTGTCTTTGTCTTGCTCACATTACTCCTATCATTTTCGCATTTTACCTCTCTGTCGTAGTCATTCCTTCTTTCATTTTCGCATTTTGGCCTTTCTAAGTGGCTCTTGTCCATCCTTTCAGTGTCACACTTTATATTTCGCATTTTTGCATCTCTTGCTCTTTCTCGCTCTCATTCCTTCTTTTATTTTCCTGTTTTATTGTCTTTTGACGTCATTCCTCATGTCATTTTCACATCTATCTAGCTCTCATTTCTTGTTTTATTTTCGCACTTGACCTTTATTTTCAGCTCTGATTCCTCTTGTCGGCTTCACACTTTATATTTTGCATTTTACCACTCTCTTAGATATATAGTCCAGTAGTCTGCAAGTGTGTATGAGACGGTTTAAATCATTTTTCAGACATACTATTTGAAGCCAGCTGGAGAAAGGGAAGGCTCAGCAAACACCAGCAGTGACGTCTTCGGAATTGGAGCATCCCACTGCTGGTCAGTATTGATATGAACTGAAATGATGGTTACCTTGCATTTGACACGAGGGATGGTTTCCTTTTGAGAGCAGGGACGGTTTCCTTTTGAGAGCAGGGACGGTTGCCTTTTGAGAGCAGGGACGGTTTCCTTTTGAGAACAGGGACGCAGGGACGCTTGCCTTTTCAGAGCAGGGACGCAGGGATGGTTTCCTTTTGAGAGCAGGGACGCTTGCCTTTTAAGAACAGGGACGCAGGGACGCTTGCCTTTTCAGAGCAGGGACGCAGGGATGGTTGCGCCCCGTGGGAATAAAAGGAAGCAGGGACACAGGGACGGTTACATACATCTTAAATAAACAAAGGAAGGTGTGAGGTAAGGGATTACCATTTCCGACCAAAAAAGCGGCAGATGGGAAAAAAGGAAGCAGGGACGCCCCATATATGGTTAGAGCAGGGACGGGGACGTCTAGAGGGGTGTAAACGGAGAAACAGATAGATAGTTAGCTCTGGTAAGCGGAATCAGTAGCTACCCCGACTAGCATGACATTACCAACGTCATCAGATCAACCTTGTCTCGAGACGTACAACATGGATGTTTCGGACCATGCTGGAGACTCTCGCAAAGAAAAGGACCCTCAGAGTCACCAGTATCCTCCGCAAAACATGCAAGATCTCTCACACAATGACCATTCATCTCAGCCTCTGCCTTGTTGTCCATTAGGTCAATCCGATATCGAGATGTACGACGTAAATGTCCATCACAATTCTTTACACCCTCATGAGCAAGAGGAACCTGATAATTCGCGATCTACTGCAACAAATGTGCGAGGTCGATCTCACATCAGTTTGCATTCATCTCGGCCTCAGCCATCCTCTGCAAGAAATCAGCACCAGGAGTTACGACGGATGGTTGAAGAAGATTTCAGGGAATTCATGAGTCACAGGTCCCTCAAGATCTATGAAACCAAGATGAGGATCTCCTACCCCTCCAATCATGCGACAAATATCAACAAGTATGTTGATATAATCGAAGAATGGGTTGTGATGAATGAACGACCACCGTATGAAGCCTATCGTGACTTCACTAATGAGATTCTTCGTCCTGTGCAATAAACCGGTTCGCTTTCTCGGTCTCTTCCTCGCTTACAACAATAAATTAGGTTACGTGCATCATTCTGACTCAAATAGCCTGTTTTTGGGTACAAATAGTCTCGTTTCAGTTCGCAAGATCATCATTTCTTTGCTTTCCATATATCCCCACTCAGAATGTTACTAATTCCGTTTGGACTTGAACTGGTATATACAGCCACCGCCACAGCTAGCATCACCAAACTGTACAGTACCAAACTCAGATTTGACACCGAAAAAGATAAGAGAACGTGAATGTTTCATTCATTTTTGTTCTTTTCTACTGGAGGATCAGACTTTGCATTAAATGCCGCTTAAGTAACGAGGAGTGATTCCAAGCTGAATTTCTCGAGGGAAGGGGTAACAAAATTTGATCTCCTCAACAAATTGAGTTGCGTCTGTTCCTGGCCACAAGAGTCCTAACATCGCTGACCGGATCACTGCCAGAAGGTTGACGCTGTTAGCCTCCATGGGGTTCCATGTTGGGATGGATGAATATGGCAATTTGGTCTTGCATGTTGAAATACAAGGAGCGACACTTATAACTTCAGATACTGCAATGCATCCATGTGAATATCTATAAGTTTCACTACCGAGGCCGTCCAGCTTATCATGAAGCGGACGCAAGACTGTGTCAATTTCCATATAGAACATTGTAGGAAATCAGTCGTGTCATCTCGAAGGGTGGCATCACATACCACTGGGGCAGAGAGACTTCGACAATACCACTGAGGCTGTCTTACAATGAGCTACCGTCATAGACAGGCATGGCACCACATGTGTATCACACATGTTGACATTGTTCCTACTGGTGAGCATTCCTCATATCCAAGTCAGCCTCGGCTCAAGATGAAGTCAAACATGTATTTCCAGTTATTAACATCCCAACAAAAAACAGTGAGATGTCTACCACCTTGCATGGAGCCTCCATGTCATACCGCAAATGAAAAGCGCTGATAACCATCGAGAGCATCGGCTTCGCACACTTTCTGGACAATTCGTGAGGCGAAAGCACTGACAGCATGCTTGAGCATTGATTTTCCACACAATTCGCACGTTCAGAACGATGTTGACAATGATCAATTCCGTCAGCCACATACGGCTGGTATGCCAAGCCACTGTCGAGAAGTGACACAAGCATCCGGATATGTAAATAACCAGGATCATCTGAAGAAGGTACCCAAGAAGGCAGCATGCGGATCCCTGGCACATATACAAACCTTGCGCAACCAATGCATGTTGGGCAACTACTCATCGCACCCTTGAACGAAGTCCTCGCTGGCCAGACAGAGCCACCACCTCCAAAGATGGGTACTGCTTCAATGCAGCGCATGGCTCTGAAATTATCAGGAGTCAGTAATAGTTGCCTCGACTGTTTGAAAGTGGCAGCTCCCCTGAAACTTGCTGATGATGCTAGACATTTGCTCGCTGTAATAGTTAACCAGGAGAAGGAAAAATGAAGGCCTTACACAATCCGTGATCCACATTGCGCAGGAAAGACGCAGGAAAGGGAGGCTAATTTGGAACAGGTGACGAAGTAAAATTAGACCAGAAAGTATAAGCTGGCAAACCTGACAAGGTGAGTAGCCCTCACAACAACAACCGCTGCCAGAGAGCATACCTTAGAATTATTGACTACCCTGCAAAAGGCAGAGGCAGTCCTACCCCGTCCAACACAATTCCGGCATACACTGGAATCATCTCCCATTACAAGGAGATGTGTGCAAGAGAGAACATGGAAGACATATAGGCCTACCTTACTGAGCTAGCAATAGACAGCGCAGCAGCACAACAACATGCATAACAAAACAAAAACGTAAAAAAGGCGTCAGTCCAAGAAGGACATGAAGAGCCTGATCCCCCAGGAACCCACACAGAGCCGGCAGTCCAACAAGGACATGCATAGCAAAAGGAGATGAACGTGAGACGACAAGCTGAAATGAAAACTTGCAATTACTACATAGGACCAAAACAAATGCAAAAACACACTCACCAAACGGACGGACAGTAGTAGTTAGAGAGCAATCCAGCAGCCACTCCTCTCAGGCGTTACAGCCTGAGAATTCTCTGGCATTTAAAAAGCAGAGGGAGCGCCGCCCCGCCCAACGCGACTCTTGATTACACAAGACACGTGTCCCATTACAGGAACGCGCGCGTTGGGCAGTTGGATGAAGGACCTGCGATCGAAAGACGCAGTGGCAGTCTAACAAAGGACATGCACAACGAAGGACTTGACAGACAGAGACAAACTCAAATCAAAACGCGGAGTTAATACACAAGACAAAGACAAAGACCCACCAAACAGACGTAGAGATGGGCTGTTGTGCTGCATATAGGGCGACATAACATATTGGTTTGGTAGCAATTGACCGACCTGCGGAGGAACACTGATGCTCCCAGTACGATTCGCGGTTCGCATACCATTAGCAGACGATGTGCGCGTTGGTAGATTGCCCGGTGTAATATGAGGGCGATGAGTCCCTTCGTTAAGCTGCGTGGGCTGCTGATGAGGTGACGCTAAGCCTGGCCACTGCCGTCGCTGAGGAAATTTGTGGAGATTGGTGCCACCCGGCAGCTGCATATTGAAGTGTGTGCCATTCAGCACTAGATGCTCTTGGTACAGAACTTGCGGGCATAAAAGAGCCGGCAGTCCAACAAGGACATGCATAGCAAAAGGAGATGAAGGTGAGACGACAAGCTGAGATGAAAGCTTCCAATGAGCGCACAAGACAAAAACACAGACTCAAACAGACTTACCAAACGGACGGACATTAGTAGTTAGAGATCAATCCAGCAGCCACTCCTCTCAGGCGTTACAGCCTGAGAGTTCTCTGCCCTTAAAAGGGCAGAGGGAGCGCCGCCCTGCCCAACGCGACTCCTGGTCACACAAGACACACGTCCCATTACAGGAACGCGCGCGTTGGGCAGTTGGATGGAGGACCCGCAGAAGAAGAGACGACAAGCTGAAATGAAAGCTTCCAATGAGTGCACAAAACAAAAATAAAAACAAGAGTAGACTTACCAAACGGACGAGCAGTAGTAGTTAGATAGCAATCCAGCAGCCACTCCTCTCAAGCGTTACAGCCTGAGAGTTCTCTGCCCTTTAGAAGGCAGAGGGAGCGCCGCCCCGCCCAACGCGACTCTTGATTACACAAGACACACGTCCCATGACAGGAACGCGCGCGTTGGGCAGTTGGATGGAGGACCTGCAGAAGGAGATATGACAAGCTGAGATGAAAGCTTCCAATGAGTGCACAAGACAAAAACAAAGACAGGAATAGACTTACCAAACGGACGGACATTAGTAGTTAGAGAGCAATCCAGCAGCCACTCCTCTCAGGCATTACAGCCTGAGGGTTCTCTGCCCTTTGAAAGGCAGAGGGAGCGCCGCCCCGCCCAACGCGACTCTTGATTACACAAGACACGCGTCCCATGACAGGAACGCGCGCGTTGGGCAGTTGGATGAAGGACATAACAGACAGAGACAAGCTGAAATGTTAATACACAAGACCAAGAAAAAAGACCCACCAAACAGACGGTTAAGAGAATATAAAAGAGCCGGCAGTCCAACAAGGACATGCATAGCAAAAGGAGAACGCAAAAAAGAGCCGGCAGTCCAACAAGGACATGCATAGCAAAAGGAGAACACAAAAAAAGAGCCGGCAGTCCAACAAGGACATGCATAGCATAAGGAGAACGCAAAAAAGAGCCGGCAGTCCAACAAGGACATGCATAGCACAAGGAGGACGCAAAAAAGAGCCGGCAGTCCAACAAGGACATGCATAGCACAAGGAGAACGCAAAATGAGCCAGCAGTCTAAGAAGAAACCTTGCAGTGAGTACACAAAACAGAAATAAAAACAAGAGTAGACTTACTAAACGGACGGACATTAGTAGTTAGAGAGCAATCCAGCAGCCACTCCTCTCAGGCATTACAGCCTGAGAGTTCTCTGCCCTTTAAAGGGCAGAGGAGCGCCGCCCCGCCCAACGCAACTCTTGATTACACAAGAGACACGCGTCCCATTACAGGAACGCGCGCGTTTGGTGGTTGGATGGAGATGGGAGAAGATAGAAAGAAAGAGAAGAGAAATCGAAAATCAACCAAGACCAAATAAACGAAAATACAATAGATACAAACAAACATTGACGCGGAGCCACGAATATATCATGTGACCAATGGCCACAAACACAGCACGCTATTGATGGCCAAATATGGAAGTCAGCCTTAAGCTCACCGTCCCCATACCTGCCTCCTACTAATCCATATTGCGAAGCACTTAAGTTTCAATAATAAAGTACAATATTTCATAAGTGAGGACCGGCGCAAATATATTTGGAATAAATAAAATAAAACAAAATAATGCGACAAAAAGAATACACTGCGCAATGAAGGTAATAGTGGAAAGAACAATGTGTTAATCAATTGTGGTGACATGTGGATCAGTCAGTTTCAAAGACCGATCAGAACACCCACACCTCATGGCACAATGGATAACCTGAATGTCA